>NW_027271612.1:0-97500 GCF_040938485.1 Diadema antillarum
CCGGACTATTACCCCCGCGCTGTGTACTGGTTAGAGTAAAGATATGGGTTAGGTTTAGGGTTAGAGTTTGGGTTAGGGTTAGAATTAGGTTCGGGATCAGGATTAGGGTTAGGGTCAGGGTCAGGGTCTGGGGTATTTGTCCAGGGGGTAATTGTCCTAGACCTAATATGGGGATTCGTGGGTGGCCTGATTCATTTGCTGCCCATCGGGGTACATTCAAAAACACGAGTAGCACCGGACAGCGAATGTGTGCATCGAGACATGCACTTATCGGTCAAGATTCTTTGGTTGTGTGTGTAATTACACAGAGATCAGTGATAAAGCCGTACGCCATTCGTTACTGTGATTCTTTAATATATCCCAGCGAGACGAGCCTTTCCACTCCATGGTATCCTGATACTACAAGGTCTTTAAGTAAAGGGGGGGGGGGGGGTTAAAAAAATCAAGATTTTCATTCAAATCATGTATTTTATAATGTACTGACATTGTAGGTGTATTCATGTCAGTTACATATATCCAATGACAGTTTAAAAAAAAAGGAGATACTTATAAGAATGTCTGTGTTCTTTCAGCAAGAATGGTGTAGATTCCATTTGTAAGTAGTGAATGGTATCTATGAGGTGGATGCATCGCTTTATAGAAATTATCAATTGCATTGTATTATGATTTTGCTTCTTTGTAATGTTGCGCTGTGACCATGAATCGCATAAATTGCATACACAGACATTGACTCGGACCAATAATAAGGGTATGTATTTCATTTTAACCATGTTCGTTAAAATGGGAGTGTACTATACTATTAGTTATAAAATTCTTTGCCTAGTTTGAGATTACTTTTCACAGCTCTCTCGTTATTTTTTCTCCTTTTCATACGTCCGTGGCCCAGGTCCATCGGAAGCAAGAGGAAGTGATGAAAAAAGTGAATGAGCTGGAGGAGGCCCGTCTCAAGCAGCTGGAGAGAGAGAAGGAGCGAAAGGAGGCGGAGGAGAAGAGGAAGAAACGTGCCCTGGCGAGGAAGGAGAAGCAGATGAAACACAAGGAGAAGAAGCTGCGCTCCAAACTCATCAAAGTTTTGCAGGTGAAGAATGTTTGATGCCGTACACAAGTTTGCCATTTGGGCTGGTTTTTCATGCCCCTTTATGGAGTCTCTGTTTTCAGCTATGCATCACTTCAAACATTTGTGATATTCATCGCTTGCATCAATTTCTTGTTGTCAATCTGTCCCTGTACCAGGTCTTTACACAATTTTTCACTAAGGTTAAGGCATTACGGGTAGTGGTCTTCTTAACCTGTTCTTCTTCCTCCCCTCCCCACACAGATTTTTTGTTTATCCCAGAATTTCACCGCGATGCAGGATACTGGGATAGCATGCACCAGCTAGCATCTTGTGATGATTGACCCTACATTCAGACGATCCCCCGCTTTACGGGGGCAGTTTGGAGAGTTTTAAGGTCGACCATCCACATGTGCGTTGAAATCCTCCGCTGAAAGGGGCACAAAATCACGGCTGGTGGTTTCAGCTGAGTGTTAGGTCACCGTACATGGCACTGTAGGGTGCACGATTGCAAATTTATACGATAGACGATAGCAAAGCCTGTACAGCACCTGATTACCTACTTCACCACAACATGTTGCGCATGCGCACTTCTGAAGAAAACAGCTGCGCGAGAGATCAAGGTCAGTCCCCCACCAGAATTTTGCTGCCGGACTCAACAAGTTTGCCGGGGAAGCGGGGAATGTCCCACCGAGAGTTCACATAATGGGATTGCCGGGGACAGTCCTGGCAAATGGGACATTCCCCGCTAAGCCGGGGATCGTCTGAACGCAGTGATTGTTGCAAGAAAGTCAAATATTCCATGCATTTCCCCTTGATTGCTTGTTTGTCATTCCAGTATGCTTAAGATAGAATGATACTTTTTCTTTGTAAACTTACTTTATCAGTATCACAATGCAATGCTATGATATGTTTAGTTCTTAGATGGTCATTGTCAATAAGATTTCTGATTACAGAATGTAAAAGCTGCTTCATGCTTACTGTTATGCAAAATTGTGTGCAAAATTTCTCCATAGGTGAGGATGAATTCATGGCAGAGTTACAATGCAATAGAGAACTCTTAAAAGAGAGGAAGGATGAAAGGCAAAATCATTGAGATGAGGTGCTTGAGATTCCTCGTCAAGATGTGCTCTAAACGGGAAGAAGTAATTTCCTTGAAACATGTACTGTAAACTGTTGATTATTTATCTTATGTATGGTATTCTTTCTGTATACCTTTCTTTTCATCCACCCTACAGACCAAGGAGGAGAAGGTACAGGAAGAGAAGCGAGAATCACTCCGGAAGCAGCTGAGCGGAAAGATGCGGCTCAAGTCTGCCATCACAGCCGCCCCCGCATCCTCCTCATCCTCTTTGTCACGCAGCCGTCGTCCAACAACACCTGAGGGCCCCTACCCCGACCCCTTCCAGCCCCAGGTCATCTCACCAGAGGCGCTCCGCCGTCTGGAGGAGTACCACCGAAGCCTGGCCATGTACCAGAGGCAGCTGGCAGCATACCATCGGCACATGGCATCCAATGCATACTACCAACAGCGGCGCCGACCGAACTGGACAGGTTCCTACCGTTCCCCCTATGGCACCTTCACCATGAAACATAAGAGACACTATGCAAACAGAAAGGGTGGAAGGTCACCAGCCAGCTCACGAGACAAAAGGGCAAGATCTGCTTCAAGATCCAGAGACAGGAGGTCAAGATCTTCCTCAAGGTCTAGAGATAGAGATAGAAGGACAAGATCATCTTCAAGGTCCAGAGATAGAAGGACCAGATCTGCTTCAAGGTCCAGGGATAGAAGAACCAGATCTGCTTCAAGGTCTAGGAATAGGAGGTCAAGATCTTCCTCAAGGTCAAGAGATAGAAGGACCAGATCTGCTTCAAGGTCCAGGGATAGGAGGTCAAGATCTTCGTCAAGGTCCAGAGATAGAAGGACCAGATCCTCATCAAGGTCTAGGGATAGGAGGTCAAGATCTTCCTCAAGGTCCAGAGATAGGAGGACCAGATCCTCATCAAGGTCTAGGGATAGAAAGACCAGATCTGCTTCACGGTCTCGAGACAGAAGAACCAGATCTGCTTCAAGGTCAAGAGATAGAAAGACAAGATCGTCTTCAAAGTCCAGAGACAAAAGGTCAAAATCTTCCTCAAGGTCCAGAGATGAAAGGACCAGATCCTCATCAAGGTCTAGAGATAGAAGAAACAGATCTGCTTCAAGGTCTCGAGACAGAAGGTCTAGATCCTCGTCAATGTCAAAAGGTAGAAGAACAAGGTCTCCATCAAGGTCTAAAGATAGGTCAAGATCTTTGTCAATGTCCAGAGACAAAAGGTCAAGGTCTCCTTCCAGGTCTGGAGGTGAGGGGTCACCAACAAGGTCAAAGAAAAGCAGATCAAGGTCCAGAGACCAAAGGTCAAGGTCTCCCTCGAGGTCTGGAGGTGAGGGGTCACCAACAAGGTCAAAGAAAAGCATATCACCACCGATATCGCCCAGGTCAGAGCAGGGTGACTGTGAAAGCAATGATTTGTCAGGTGACCAGGAAAAGAGTGAATGAACTTCGACTGTGGTGGGTTCAGGCTTGTCAGCATGATGAATACCACATTATCATGGCCTGAGATTTTTTTTTTTTTTTTTTTTTTTTTTTAAATATGGGGATTATTGGGGGCTTGGGGAAACTAAACCCCTGGACCATTAATGGTAATAGTGGGTTTTGTAATTTTTGTGCCTCCGCCACGAAGTGGTGCCGGAGGCATTATGTTTTCGGGTTGTCCGTCCGTCCGTCCTTCCGTCCGTCCGTCCGTCCGTCCGTCCTTCCGTCCGTCCGTCCGTCCGTCCTTCCGTCCGTCCGTCCGTCTTTCCGTCCGTCCGTAATGAATTTTGTGGACAAGGTAACTATCAAAAGCTGTTGAGGTATCCTAATGAAACTTGGTATGTATGTGTATTAGGGGGTGAAGTTGTGCCTATCAACTTTTGGGTGCACGTGCTCAAGGTCAAAGGTCAAAAGGTCAAGGTCAAATACATAAAATTTCACTATTTCCACCATATCTATGCAATGCCTGAAGATATTTTCTTGAAACTTAGTGTATACATGTATTACCCAATTTAGATTCTCTGGTGAAAGTTTGGGTCATGAGGTCAAAGGTCAAAGGTCAAAAGGTCGAGTAAAAGTATTAAAACTTCTTTTTTTTTCTCTGTAAATTGGAAAATTGTTCAAGGTATCTTCATGGAACATAGTATATACATGTACTGACTGGCAGTGATTATCTAGAGAATGTAGGGTTTATGGGGTCAAAGGTCAGGGGTCAAAGGTCAAGTGCAACACTTCAAAATTTTACTATTTCCCTCATGTTCATGCAATGCCAGCAGGATTAGTTTTTTTTTTTACACTTGGTGTATGCATGTGTAACCTAATAGAAATTCTCTGGAGAGTTTTTTTTTTTCTTTTTCTTTTTTATTGCCTCAAAGGTCAAAAGGTCAAATATCAAGTGAAAGTGCTGAACTAACTTTTTCCTCCATATCTCGGAAGTGGCTCAATTTATCGTGAAACTTACTGCATATCTATGCATGTTCTACCTGAAAGTGATTATCTTATGAATTTTAGGGTCAAAGGCCAGATGAACATGGTAACAATTTACTATTCAGTACAGAAATTGCACTTTTTCTTCATACCGGTACCATAAAAATTACTCAATGCATTAAATGTATGAATGGGTCAAAGTCAAGTTAAAGTCCTTAAATCCCCAAATACATGCTCTCCTATTCATCCAATTAGACCAAGGTCAAGGAAGGTGAACATTCAACACATTTGTGACAAACTTGTCATTTCAATATTTTGCCAGTTTTGTGAAAATGTAATCACACATTGTCCACATGTACTATCTAGACCTATTAGGAGAATCATGCATTATGGCGGAGGCATACCAGTCGCCATAGCGACATTTCTAGTTTCAATATTGTGGTTGTTGTTATTGATATTGCTATCAAGGGAAAAAAGGGGGGCTGCAGCCCTGCAGCACCCCACCCTACCACCCCATGATTGTGTAAATACTTTTCTTCCAGTACTGCAGACCATGATGTTGAGCTGAATGTGATGAGTAGCAGAAGACTATGACATGGCTTAGCATAATACCATTGGCACCAACCAATAGTTTCATGCTCAGTACGTAGTATAGATGTGGAGCGCATTTGAATAAGATTTCATCCGCGGGTCCAAAGCCACCGTCACTCTCGTTACAGTTCCAAGTTCAGAGTTCAGAATTACGGCCAGCCAACAGCACCCCAGCTCCACAGACTCTCAGTAAAGTACTTTAACAAAGAAATGAAAATTTACACTCCAAAAGATGTTAGCCCTCAATGGGCTCATGTGTCAGGTATTACCTTTGAAATGGGAGTCATCAGAATTGAAGTTGATATTTTGGAATGTAGGGAGTAGGGCCCTTCTGCTCTTAAAAGAACATTATGCAGATTCTCTAAATATTCAAATGAGACTGATTCGTAATCTTGTTCCAACTGTTTTTATACTTGGGTCATCAGTGTGATTTTAGTAATTCACCTTTTGCAGACAAGTATTGAACTTGCCAGAGTGTAGTCCCAGCTTGCCAAACTCAGGAACATCTTTTTGTGCATTTGTATGAATAATCTCAAGTGTTTGTTGTTCACTTTTTGCAGTGAATGATGTTTAAAGTGTGTTTTGCTTTGCTTGTTTTACCTAGCAAAAGTCTGCTGTTATCTTTCCTCTCTGTTCGTGGAAGGAGCTAGCTGAAGTTAAATGGTTCAGTAAAATAAAAAAGCATATGTGTGTGCTAATGTGTATATTGCCATGTGCATGCCCACACAAAAATGTTAACCCATAAGACCCTGAGGCAATTTTGCTTCAAAATACATGTAAATGTTATCATCTTGTCATCATTCAAATTGGCACCTCAGAATCCATTGCATACTGTGTATTGAAAAATGATTGGCTGGAACTGGTGGATTTCATTTTCAATCTCCACGAAACCAAATAGAAATACATATACATGTACACAAATTTGCCAATATGTTAGAGAAACATAAACTGTATTCTCGTAAAAGTGTGTTGCCAATTTAAGACTCCTTTATAAAGCTACCTATAAAGAGGCTTTTGAAAATTGTTTGATGGATATAAAAGGAAACAATATGAAACGTGAGCAACTAAGGACTTCTAGGAAGAGAAATTTTTACTCTGCCTTATGAAGAACTAACAATGGACATGAGTAGTAGAAAATTATACATGTACATTGTACATGAAATTACTAAAAATGAGATGCACTACCAAACTCACAGACATGTGGTTTCTGAGACTTGTGGGGTTGTAAAAATAGTTCTTAGAAGGGGCTTGAAATTCATCTTCTACCATTTGGAATTTGATGCTAAATATTGGAAAGCTATACCAAGGGACTTGTCTGGATGATGTGCTTTGCCAGGATAACGAGTTGTTCTAGAGTATTTTGAGATCAAAAGTGAGAAATGATTTTGATCGTAGTAAACCACTTTTATTTCCTGAAGAGCACTCCCCGTTCAGTGATGGGCAGGTAGAATGTAATGTGATGATCAATCATGCTTGTATTTCCCAACAAGCTGCATGCGATTCTATCTCATGCAGAAGATTGATGTGGTCCGATTTGTCGACTATCGAGAATCGATCGTAAAATATTGCACAGCAACCACCCGTGGACACGCTCTCATATTGCAATAATGTTGGTATAACTTTTTGGCTAGTATTTCACATTTTTGTCTCTACCCAACTAAAATCTTCTTATCACTGCACTCTTTCACCAATTTCGTATGCATATGTGTCCATTCTATAGCAAATAGGGACAATTTCTGCAGATGTATGAAAATTATGTTTAGCTTTAAAAGCCAAGATGAAGAAGATGCAAAGTGCCAGTAACCATGGAGCTACATGTAGTAACCATGACAGTGTGAAAGTGTTGGATGCAGAAAAAGAAACGAACCATGTTATAGACAGTCTGTTCTCCATGTTTAGTTAAATTGTTGTCCTTTTTCCTCTACTATCATGCTATCAAATGCATCAGTTTCACTCCCTGTTCGGATGTTTGAATTCATTTTTCATAGGTAGCGATGAGTTAAAACTTGCTATGCAAGAAGAGGGGTTACTCGTTATGTTGAGTTTTTAATTGCACATGACCAACCCAACCAATATTGCAATTGTGTTTTGAGTGTTAGCAGACACATTGTTGGGGAGATGACAAATATACATGACATTAGAGTCACTTTGTCACAAACTTGATAAGACATACGGATGAATGCGTCTCTGTACTTATCACTCATCAACTAGCTGGAAAAGTTACTGAACAGTAACAACATCCGTTCTATGTGAAGTTCTGTTATATGAAGAACTCTCTTATAACAAGGGAGTTTTTAACTGGACAGGAAACTCCGCATGGGTCGAAGTCACATGACTCAACATCACTTAACTAAAAACTACAAGAAATGAATCAATGTATAAAATTTTTGAATGTACAGATGTCGAATGTTGGATATTTAAAAGTCAAAGGGAAATTACAGTTTTCCTCATTAGAAATGCAAGAAAAGTTTACTACTGTAAAAGTGGTTTCTTTCGCGTACAGATACTTTCGCGGTTTCCATCGGTGCCGACTTTTTCTTGTGTGTTTAAATTCGCGGTCGGCAAAAACTGTTTTATTTTGCACATGAAAACCAAAACTATAATCCAATTATTCTTTTATTTATTAAATAGAAATTAGAATTAAATGCAGGCTTACCTGAAACCCTGTCTCTCGAGTACTTTATAACATGCTTGTACCTACATTGCGCGGTATCGCTGAGTGTGTGTTGACTATCAATACACTCAATGCGGAATCTTCGTGTGTGCATGTGCGCAATATAGCGTTGTAACAAGCGGCGAGTTCAACACATTTCCTGGCGTGGTTAATTTCGCGCGACTTTTCAAAACGTTTTCGCGTGATGTTAAATTCACGGATCAATCTCAAAGCGCGAAAATAAAACCACCACGAAAGAAACCACTTTTACAGTATGTGATTCCAACTAAAAGTTTTGTTGCACCAAATGACGAGTGGTCGAGTCTTTCCACATTATCTTACTAAGCAAATTTGCATCAGTATTCACATTGAGTGTTCCACAATTCCACTATGTTATGTTCCTTTTTCCTGCATGTGTATGTTACTGGTTTCACACACAATGTGACTAGTCCATCTCATTACTAAATCCAAAGCAGCTTTTCTTTTCTATGTGTTGTCTGTTTGTCCGCCACAATGTAAATGAGTTCTGTTTATGGATAAAACCTTTAGATAACAAAACAACTGTATTCAGTATATTTTTCTGTGGTGCCTGGATGTGTAATTCTATGATTACTGTTAATGTGGATCTTTTTGCATGAGTAATTTTTTTGTGCGCTCAGTCGGGCGAGATGAGTTTCACTTGTTTATAATCAGAGTTATGACCATTCGAGCATCTGGGACGAACAATGTACCAGGGCTTTCTATAGCTCAGTCGGTAGAGCCACACCGTGCTAGCAATCCGGAGTTCTCGGGTTTGAATCCCGATGGAATCCCATTGTCTTTGCTCATTTTTCCACTAATAAATTGTTTGTACAATTCCATGGAAGCAAGACATCAACTACGGAAGCATATGGCACACACAAATATTCATGTATTCATATATACATATAGTTATGCTAGTTTCTGGTTGCGTGAAATGTGCGAAAATTTCCACTTTTACAGTACATTGTATTGTCTTAAAAGAAAACCCTACAGCCTTGTGCACACTGTCCAAAGTCACTGGCTCAGAAAGGGTTATACACGTATAAAGATTTATCCATAAAATTGACGCCACCCATCACACCAGTGCACACACACACCCTCTCTCCCTCTCTTTTTCTCACACACACGCATACCCACTTACAAGTACAGTCAGCCTTGCTCAAGTCGACCTTGCATAAATCGAATAGTTGTATAAGTCAAAGGTCTTTTCAAGTCCTCTTCTCTGTATATTCTATTGATATTAATCCCTCATAAGTCAAATTTTCTCGAAGTTGAAACTATTGTATTTCTTCAGTCCACAAAGATTTGACTTACGCAAGGTTGACTCTATATCCGTTAAAACACTAAAATTCTTAAAGGAGAAATCCAGTCCAAATATAAGTTAGTCTGATAAGAAAGAGTACAATATTATGAGTTCGACGGTAAAATTTTGATCGAAATCGGGTGAAAAATAAGAAAGTTATGACATTTTGAAGTTTCGCTAATTTTTCAGGAAACGGTTCTTGATCGGTCAATATGAATATGCAAATGGCAAAGTGAGCATGTCATACCCTCACAACTCTGTTGCCATATATTTTGTACATAAAATTGTGAAATTTCCAGTTTTTCAAACGCAATTATGCCTGGGGCTCAAGTCCTGATACTATCTAACTGATCACTATTCTGAAGTTATTCAACCAGGAATATTAACATGTTTTAGATGTCAATGACAAAAATGTTGAATTTTCATCATTTTTTGTACACAATCAATGGAAAACTGAGAGGTTACGACATGTCCGCTCACTCATTTGCATATTCATATCCACTGTACAAGAAATGTTTTGCAGAAATACGCAAAAATTTAAAATTTCATAACTTCCTTTTTTCGTCCGATTTCAGTCAAATTTTTACCATTGAATTTGTAAGATTTTACTCTTTTTTTTTTATCAGACTACTAAGTAACTTATTTTGGCACTGGATTTCCCCTTTAAAACCAGACAGAGACCTTTGTAGACACCTGTGCAACACGCTCTCTTCTCTGAATTAAAGGAGAATGAAACCAAAATACAGTACACAAGGCCTACAGTGCAGTCTCAACCTATATCGGGAACTGTCTGGCAAGGCATTCCTTACCAAATTATTAGCAGTACTGTAAAAGTGGAAATTTTCACACACTCTACGCTCGCAAAAACTAGCAAGAAAATGAAAGCACATACATGTAATTATTTTTGCTTGTTATATGTATACATGTAACACTATCTACTGTTTTTGATAGCAGGGCATTAAAGAAGCACGAAAATCATTCTTCCGGGCCGAGCGCCAAAAATAGCCTTATTTACACTACTCCATTAAAAAGTACTGTTTACCATTGGGAGCAGTGATTTTAAAAAATGTTTGAAAGATCACATTTGATGCATACAATTTGTATGTGTAGGTCAGTTGTATCACAAAACATCCTACCACATACAAATTTCATAGTAAAGCCTAAAATGTGAGATTATCACTATTTTCCCCACTAAACCATAACTGTGGACGATTTAGTCTAGAAACATTCTTATTATAACTACACTGTATTGTTTACATTTTGTATATTGAACAATACTTGACATTGATTATACTGATTTCAAGTTTTTACATTGGTTGTTTCTATCCCTAACCCATATTTTAGAACTACAGTATTTTGAAGCATTAAAGCTAGGTTTTTGTTTCATCTGCAAATGGTAAATAATACCTTTAACCAAAAGCAACACAGATACCACATACCACTCACATACCTCTCTAAATTTAGACACTTTCAAACAAGTACATCTCTCATAATCTCAATACCACAAGGAAGAAGACAATCGAGTCTAAAATCGCATATTTATTTATATGTACATATATTCATTTTGACCCTCAAACTAAAATGGTGAGTAAATGGCTACCATGAAACATCAATATGAATTATGAGCAAAACAAAATCGGCATTCAATGACTTTTTGAACACATATCATTCCACGCTTGGAAACTCCTCAAATATAGTATTTTTCTCGCGCATCGCAAATTCTACTGGGTATTAAGCTCTCGATCATAGCTACGTGTGCAGAACGTCTCCCTCAAATAATGTACCAATATTTTGGTAAAAAATGACATCTGTGCATCTAGTGGCATGGCATGACAGACCATACTTGCAAATAATAAACTTTTGAACACAAAAACACACATAGATACATGCCAGAGGGTTCCCTGTTGACCTGAATTTGAAGGAACATTCATTTAATGAAGTCTTTTTGAGTATCACTAAACATTACTTGTTTGGTAGAAGAAGCGTAGGCATTACTATAACATGAATAATGACAGCACAGTATGCTTTCTCTTTTCAAAACCTACTATTAAAACAGTTTTGCACAAGATCAAAAAAAGAGAACAATATACCATAGTTTAAATTACCTTCTCTCCTAATAAAGTACAATGTAAATGATATTCAGATTAAAAGCAAAATGTACTGAACCTCCTACTGTATCAAGAATTATATAAATCTGGACAGTTGATACGATGCACTAACATGTACTGGACTACACAAAAGTAAATTTTCTTCTTCACTCCTCTGAAAACCTACTATGGTGAAAAGATATAAACTTGGATTAATCTTGTATCTGTATATTGTACTGCTAGTAATTTCTCTGATTACAGTAACACCACAATTATGTCAACATTTTTCTTCTTTTTTTAAAACAATGTCACAGTACACAGACACAAAGAATGGGACATGTGGGACAGACATTACAGGCCTGTGTTGACCAACTGTATGGCTTTCTTTTGGTTCAGTATGGGCACTGCATTTACACTGTCCTCAGTCCCATGCATAAATAATACTGTTGCACCATTCAGTACTCCCAGCAAAGTATTACACAAGTGTCTTTTCTTTCAGAATATGTGATTGTTTGTCCCTGGACAATTAGTTGTAAATCAATAGACTGTATAACACTCATCTACTTCTTTTTTTTTTGGACATTTTTCTACTTTTTTTTTAAAGGATACAGCAACTGATTGTGGAGGGTTCAATTTACCAGTAGAAGGAAAATACAACCAGAAATTTTCCTTCTTTGACAAAAATAGGCTAACATTTTGTAGAGCACAATTGAAACAAGAGTAAGAAGGGAGTGAACAACTCTGATGTCACTGTTTTTAATGATTTTGAAAATAGTTTATCAACAAATATTTTGCTGCTTTAAGCGACACATTGCCTCTTGACCTCGCAATGGGTAGTAACAAACAGAAAAACTGTTTGTGTAGAACATGAAGATGAACCACAGGCTATCAATTAATCTGGAAAAGAAAAATACACAGTGTACATGTCCTGGAAATATCTAAATGATCCTGTAACAACAGAACATTATGGGATGCAATTCTAGCTCTAGGTACAGAAAATATGATGACAGAGAGAGTTTTGGTCGGAAATATTTTCCAAAAGAAACAAATGAAAAAATCTCCAAGCAATTATCAGTCCAATGCCCTATTGACAGTATTGAAGAATACAATATACTAATGGTAAAAATGCATCACACATGCATAATGGGTGTACAGTACTAATTTGACGGTGTAATGCCAGCAGTACGTTTAGCAATAATTTCAATTTATAATACGACTGTATTCTGTGACAACGGAATCAATTACATATCAAATGATCTGATATCTTTCAACACCAGCAAATTGTTGGTACTTTCAACACCAGCAAATTGTTGGTAAGTGCAGCAAACTTTGCCCTTTACATTTTAGACATTCTTAACCCAAAATAACATATCCGTTCAACAGCAGGAGCGCATATCATGGATATTCCTATAGACACATATTTGTAAAAACGTAAAACTAAAGCTCATTAAATGCAAGAAAACCTGAAGAGGGAAAAAATGGAATATTTTAGCTCGACTTCTTAAAAGAACTAACTCTGACGATGTAGGATTATACATCTACAATGAGATGTAAAAGAGTGTAAAAGCTAGAACTGCAGCTAAACCATACCCTTTAAAAACAATTTGCTCTTTTTGCTTCTTTCTCAAATAACTTCTTTACTAAGTGCATACAACCCCAAGTAATTTACCACAAATCGTTACGATAACCAATCAATCAAACATATCACTGATACGATTTAAAAGGGGGGGAAAAACAAACAATTTTTCAGACATGATATAGCAGTCAGCGGTGATGAAGATGCTCAAATAAAATGAGATAAACTACTCATCAAGTACGTACAGAAAAGTTTTCAAACTGCGGCCAAAAGTGCAAAGTAGAAATTACCGCCCGAGAAAAATAGCGTTATTTACACAACAGTACATACATGTATGTCCGAGACAGGAAGGCTATGTAAAATGTTCAAAATACTATTGTCAGAATTTAATATAACTCATGCAAGGCATCATAATAGTGTTCCAATAGAAACAACTTTCTTTTTTTCCCTCTCACTCCTCTCTTTTTTTTTCTTCATAAAATACTGTCAAATATTCAAATATCTTGCACCAACAGGATTATGCAATATGATGAAATGAATCAGCATACTTGAAAATAATTACATAATTTAGTCATTCTGCACTATGTACACTATAAACATATTTTTCTCCAGTCTGATTTGTTTCTGGATTTATTTTTTTTTTCTAAAGGTTTTTTTGGTATTTTTTTATTTTTATTTTTGTCTTTCTCCTTGTTAGATTGAAGCTTTGCAGAAATGTAAACTGGAGTGAGCTAAGCAGAAAACTGGACACATTTTTGTGTCTCCAAACGTCGATACGAATTATCCCTCAACAAAAGGAGCATCTGACTTTTATTGCTCCTTTAGCTGGAAGTGGCAAACCATATCAAATGAGACACAAACCAAACCTGCCAGAAACCACTCAGAAACCTCTCTTCTAGCTCTGATTTGATACACACATGCAATTTGAAGCTTCTATTCTTTGCTCTTGTTTTGCCATCTGCACATCAAAATGCACACACAATTTGGTTGTTAGGTAAATATCCATCTTTAAATGGGCTTAAAATGTAAGTTTGTATCACATACTTAGTATATATCAATTTCAAATGTTTACATTTGTTAAATGTGAAAGCTGAATATCTATATCACCACCTCATCAAACACTACACTAAATGAGAAGTTTGCTAAATGTTACTTGGCAAATCACATATTCAAGTTGCTTATTTGATGACCAAGATGTGAGAAAATAGAAAGTGATTTTATCTATAAACAGAAAAACAGTTTTTATCCATGTAGGGGAATGGAAAAAGATTCTAAGATATAACTTGGTGCTTTTTTTCTCTTCCTACCAAGAAAACAGTCCTAGAAAAGAAAATCTTATGACATCTTGTCCACACACTGGCATATTCTCCACATATTCCCGAACTTGAGTAACAATCAAGCTAACACCATTACAACTAGCTTATGAGCTCTTTCAACTTGCTAATGTCAGCAGAACTACTGATCAAGATTTGCACACCATTTGCAAATGTTTGTCCTTGTATGGGTTAAGCAGATCTGATAGAGTAATCTTTATTCATACCCAATGCACTGTGGGCTTATTCATAGACGACTGCACGTCGTCATAAAAATCTGTCCACTGAGCAAATGCGGCCCTGCAACTTACATCTGTCACTAAAGCAAAATGGATTCCAACCCACTGGGGACTGCACCACTAACACATTTTAGAGTTGCAGCATGCGCATGCAAGCGGTTGTGCCCACCAATACATCTACTAATGACACACAACTTTCCTTGTTCAATATCAATGCCATTTACATACTTTTTTAATTTGTCTTTGACCTTCTAAAGTATTGTGTACCTGAACCACTTTGCTTCTGATATCTTTCAATGATATCTCTGATATAAACCAAAACAATTGGTAAGAGTCTGCAAAAAAGAATTTCTGGCCTTCATTCTTTTTGAAGCAGAGCAATCTCATTGTTTGTATGAAAGAAATTTGATTGAGTACGTTCCTTGCGACTTTTCTCTTTTTAACCAAGTCTTGATTCTGTGGGTATTCATAAGTCGAAAAACAAGAAAAAAGAAACGCACATATTATAATTTGCCTTTCCTATGACAGATACTAGACATACGCACACGCAGATCACAGCGAATATGCATCATTTCCATAAGCAATGGTTTGATCTTTTCTAGTGGAACTACCCTAACACACCCTGCAGTGTGCAAATAAATCTGCTGTTTCAAGTTTGTTCTCGTTTTTTCTCCGAAGAAATGATTTTCGGTGAAGGGAAAGTAATGAAGATGATCTCTCTACTCGCTAGTGAGAATAAATAAAACTTTTAGGAATTCTACCAAGTGAATGAGGCTATATATATCGTATGCTAAGATATATGTATCTGATAGATGACTAAGGATATAGAAAACTGAATAAAATGATGCCATAGCGCAGTGTAGGGGAATGTTTGATATATATTAAGTTCCGTGACTTCCTTTCCTTCATTTTGCTATCCACATAGTGGAAAAATAACTACAACTTGACAGTACAACTTGGTGGCATCAAATCATTGTATTTGAATAATATTTTTCATAATTTTTTTCTTTCTTTCAACTTGCACCAAGGCTAATATGTACATAATCTTTGACAAGATATAGGAGTATGGTTTTAACTAGTCAAGATATATTGCCACATACATCAACACGCGAGGTGCGCTGCATATTCCATGTTTAAGTGCACGAGTAGACTCGAAATGATCGAAAGGGAATACGGGTTGCAGTCGTGCTTTAAACCTGCAAACACGTGTGAATGTTTTCTCACACACCAAACAGGCTTGCGTACACCACAATAACACACACACACACACGCACACAAAGAATATTTGATTAGCTGGCTGCACACACCAATAAGACAACACACGCACATGAAACACACAAAATCAGATAAAAATATCATTACTACTTTGCTCATTTCAGACATTACACTAGCTCCCCTAGCCATAAGAAACACAGCCCCTCGAGCCATCCACATGGACTCCCCTTACTCTAACAACCATCTCACCTTACAAACCTTTTGTGAACAAGGTGATCTTTTGGTCGTTTAAATCCTGTTCACTTACACCCAGCACACTGTCAGTGAGCGGGGTGGAGCTTTCTAATCAGCGATACAGTATTCACGCCTGCTTCGAAAAGTTTTTCCCTCTCAAACTTCTCAACATGGGCATTACGTAAGTAGAGATATTCATTTCACGCAACCTTTTCATTTTTTCCCAGATTGCAGCATTGGAATTAGTTAAAAACAGAGAAAAGTAACAAACACATAAAAGAAAAGGTGATCGTAAAAGAAAAGTCCCCTAATGCATGAACAGATTTACTGGACTGAGCACTGGTGGGTTATCTTCCAGTCATGCCCACACTTATACGTCCAAAGCATTTTCTTGGCTCTTGTTTTGGTAAAACAGTTTTTCCCAAAAGACACACAAGCATAAAACATACTGTAGCCATTCATTTTTATATTTCATTCACAGTTATCACGATAGAGAACATGGAAATTAAGTTTCAAAGGAACGCTGACTTTCCTTCATATTTGGTGCATATCACAAGGATAAAGATTTTGTTTCAGTATCTGTGCATGATTAACCTCTTATCGCTTATGAATGAAACACAAATACATATTAAACTATGGGAGGAAAGGGTAAGAAGAAGATGACACCTTTCATTACTGCCAGATTAAGTACTTTTATCACAATTACGGGACAATCAGCCTCGCAAGTTTTCAATGTTGAAACTGCTGGAAATGACACACTTGATTGATCCCACCCTTACTGTACTTAAGCAGTTTAGTGATGATACCTCTGTTTTAGTAAGGAGAATAACTCTGTCAACTGGGTAACAAAAGGTCATTCAATCTGTTTGTGTGGACTGACTGGCTAACAAAAGGTCATTCAAACTGTTTGTGTGCAGTCCACATCATATATGTCCATATGTCCCCTTTTCACCCAGGAACTAGATATAATACTGTACTCAAGATGACACAGGCCATATGTTTTTTCAACTGAAAGAGTGAAGAGAATTTCAGAAATTGTGACACAGACAGACATGTGCTAAAAGAAAAGAAAGTTCAAGTCTTACCTGAAAATCATGTATACATAGCAATTACCATATATTATCACAAAAGGTAATATTCTTCTCCTTTTTTTTTTTTCATGCTGGAATAGACTGATGTCATTCTCAAGTGATTTCTCAACCCTGAGTACAAACCAGTCTGCATAAAGACAGAATTCTGATTCAAGAAAGGAAAAAAAAAGAACAAGGAGAGAGCTGAAGATATCATACACACACGCTGCTAACTACATGCAACCTTCAAGCGACTACGTACTATCCTCTTTTTGGCAATGTTTTGTCATCTTGAACATCAATGATTCTTTTTCTTCTTTTATTGCTTCGCAGGTGTGCACTACAGATGACCTCTATGTTTTCTCTACCTCTAACGATCTCCTCAAAATGTGAGCGGGTGATAAACGATACACACCACCACCACTTTGTCGCCTTTTGCCACATGCCTCCTTTTCAAGCGATTCATGTCGATGGACAAGAGTCACCAATCCATTGCCTGTCCCTTCTTGAAAGCTGTGAGTGATGGAGCAAACTCGGCCTACACAGATCAAAAAGAAGGGCTAATGTCTCGGGGGTTACTTTCCTTTCACTCCTTTCATTGTAGCAGGCATATACTTCTACTCCACACATTTTGTATACTTCACTGATCTCTACCATCACTTGCCACCAAGTTCACAAGGATTCCACTCACACGATACGTTATGACTGGAACCACACAACCACTTCTTTTTTGGAAGCAGAACAAGCATCGCGGAGTGGCAGACTCCACGAGTAGCAAACTCTTCTCATTGGCTCAAATTCTTCTCGCTGGCTGGCTCACTTGTACGCGTAGAGCAAAGGGCCAGGCTACAACAGTAGCCTGGCCGACCGGTCAGACGTGGACTGCTGTCAGCTGCGCCTGGTCTTTAGCAGTTTGGCGTCCCGGCATCATCCAGCTTGAGGTTTCACACTACTGGGAGGCTACGACTGAATATGCGGACATGAGAGTTACAGCTTGAGAGATGCATTCACTCACGTAGGTCATAGAAATTGATCTTTTTCTAAAGGCATTCAACCCTGTGATTTTGAAAAGTTATGAAGCAGCAAGCAGTGCTTAGAGAGATGATAACGGCAGAAAAAAAAAAATCCAAGGAACTTGGAAAGAAGAAGTGGCACTGTAGCTCAACCACTGTCATACGATTGTGATGATGGATTGGGGGGGGGGGGGGGGTCCTCCAACCCACCATCCATCTCATACTGATGCTCCCATGTCGCTACCTTCATCTTCAACTGCGGCCTCGGTGACCTCAAGTGACCTGATGATATTGATTGGCTCCAATCAAGAATGATTTGCTGAAAATACCATTACTTCCCCATCACCATAAAATATGTTCTTCCTTTGGCTGGTATATCGTGGTCTCATGAAGGGGATAAAACCGAGTCTCTCTCTCTCTCACATGGATGATCGAGCTTTCAATCGAGATTGTGCTGTCATAATTGTCCTCGCTTCCTCAGCTCCCTATGCAACAACAGACAGACTCCGCCCCCTTCTTCTCCACAAACTCTTTCATCACCACGGTAACGGTGATGGGAAGCGAGGCACGGATCCCTGAAGGCATCACAGCTGCAGATCATCTGCTGTAAAGTATCCAACAATGATGATGATGATAATGATGATGATGATAAAGAGAGTGTGTATAGGAGTCCTTGTAGTGGGGAGGGGGGGATGAAAGGGTAAGCGTTGTGCCCAGAAATCATTCTTCGGCCCCACCCACAGCTCCCCTGGCATCGAGGCTGGCCGACTGGTCCGACGTGGACTGCTGTCGGCTGCGGCTGGGCTTAGGCTGCTTGGCTTCCCCGGCACCATCCACCTTCTGATTGGCACTGATGGGAGGCTGCAAGTGAACATGTTAACAGAGGAGTTAACAAACAGGAATCATACGACCAGCAAGCACACACATCTTTCCACACAGATAGAAATACTGTATACAATAAATATTTTGCAATGTTTTTATTTTCGCGAATTTAAAAGCACAAAAAAATATTAACTCTGTACGACCTGCACGTGACGTGCACACATACATTTCTCCAATCAGTACTGTACTCCACAAAAAACAGATGGAATATCCTTTAAAAATTAGATTTTTGAAAGGAAAATCAGACTTTCCAGAAATCTTGACACCCCCACTTGCCTGTTGGCCCTGGGTCAGTAATAGAAAAAAAAAAATGTTTCCCCGGTAAGAACGGGCAAGTAAACATCAACATCAATATTGATGAAAAAATTGTATTAAGCATCCGCATATTTTCCACCCACTTAGGCTCATACTTCAATTTTTGTAGGGCTTGCAGGAATTTAGAAGTACATTTTACCATGTGATGTACTGTTTTTTCTGCACTTTTCTGCACTTTACCTTGCCCTCATTTTTTGTTCTTTTTATTTGAAGGATGAAAAGTCATACTTACAAGAGGCAATATCATATTATCGTATTTCATTCTGTTTGTCGTACTACATACTATAAAATCATATTGGTTGGCATCTCTGCCTTCATGTCACATGTACCTCCACTCGGAAGTCCTCCAGTGTTCGATACTTCTTGAGGGCCTCGCTTAGCTCCGGCAGGATCCCCAGCTCCCTCCTACGAGAGTACTTGAGGTACGCCCAGAACTTCTCCAGGCCGTACAGTTGCCCTGTTTGAATCATCCATCAAAAAGGAACAGTCATCACGGGGGAATCTCAATGCCAAAGATACATCTGTACTTGATTTCGACCTTCATTCACAACCTTGCTTTTCCAAAAGATATCCCTACACGATTTGCAGGACTCACTTGTGGTATTGTGTAGACTTGGGGGTCTAAATCTACCTTATCTACAACATTATTTTCTGGACAAGTAGATTTTACCGATATCTTAATCTCTCAAATGCATGCCAAGTGCTTGCACAGTGTCAAGATATTGCATTCAGGGTGGCTTTAATTGTTTTTAAGAATCAAAGAATCAAAAGGGTAAAAATGTCATCAATATCAGACCTAAAAGAAGAAAGTTACAGCATTTTTAATTTTTGAAAATTTTCACGGGAGAAAAATAGATGTTTCATTCATCTCTTGAACAATCATCCCTGCCCTTCTCCCTTCCCCCCTTCACTGTCCATCTGCTTCTGAATGGATTGGCTCCCATCATTTAGACCAGTTGTTCCACTAACCTGACTCGTAGTCCCGCAAAGTCTCCAGCTGAAAGTCCTTGAAGATGTCAGGCCGGAACTTGACCTCGAGGCCGTAGCTGAAGAAGCGGAAGAGACACTCCACCCCGTAGCGGTAGCCCTGCTTGCCGTCCTCCACCGCCAGGTTGCGGAACTCCTCGTACATCTTCTTGTTGAAGTTGGTTCGCAGGAAGAAGGACCAGAAGCGGAAGAGTGTGTTCATCTCCTGCGACTTGCCGATGCCCAGCTTCTTTCGTTCTGCATTTGCATGAGGAAAATGAGATTGACCATGCCATTATTGGAAATAAAATACAAAAAAAAAAAAAAAAAATGTCAGCTTACTACAGCTTTGTTGGCCGTGGCATATGACAAATGCTGCTGAAACTCGTCTACAGCTAAGGCAACCAGTGATCGTTCAAAGGGACAAAGGGATCAGCTAGCACAAATGACTTTATAAAGGTATCTACATAGTATCAAGGTGTAGATGTAATCACAGGAAGAAGTGAACATTTCTATGACAGGGCCACAGTATGGAACCTGTCTAGAATGGCCACCTGTCCAGAATGACCACAGTTTTCCCTCTGAGTAGTCATTGCAGACAGATTTGACTGTATTAGGTGAATCACCTTCAACTATAAACAGAGCAGATAATCTTGGATCTATCCCGGTAAAAACTGAGAGCTGGCATTACCTTTAAGACATTTCTGGTGGTACTTGTGGTAGGCGTGCTGGGTGAAGTTGTTGTCCTTGAGCAGCTCATGGGACGGATGCTCAAACTTGGGGAAGCTCTGCGGAGTGCCGTAGCTGGTACTGATGGGGGCTCCTTCCGACGGTGAACTGCAAAATGGAGAAAAAATGATAATATAGGAATGAAAATCTGACAAGTGGCACCTTACAGATGCACCATCTGTAAGTCAAAATCTAGTCTCCGTTTCAATTTGTTTTACTTCTCCACTTGTAAAGGTGAAATCACTATGACAAAATCAACAATGTTCACATCAAACATAAACAAGAGTATGTAAAAGAAATACACATAATTATGTGAATAATAAATGTACATACATTTCATTGTAGCATACAGGTAGAGGAGACCATTATCAGTGAGTAGGTTTCAATAGTCAGCAAATAATGACAATCAGCAGGCTTTCAAGCGGGAAAATGTAAAAAAGTAGGAATAAAGTAGGAACAAAATCTCTAAAAAAGTAGGGAAGAAGTAGGACATAAGAGGGAAAAAGTAGGGCATTTAAGAAAACTAGATATATCGCTACGGCTACTGATATGCCTCCGCCATAATGCATGGTTCTGGCCTATAGTACAATGTCTTGACAATGTGTGATGACAGTTTCACACAATTGGCAAAATATTAAAATGACAGGTTTGACACAAATGTGCTGAATGTTCACTTTCCTAGAACTAGGTTCAATTGGATGAATGATTAAAATGTCAGAGTGCAGGTATTTGGGGAACTGATGATTTTTACTTGACTTTTGACCCTTTTATAAGTTTATGCATTGAGTAATTTTCAAGGTATTGAGAAAAAGTATAATTTCAGTATCAAATGGGAAAATAGCATTATCTAAACCTGGCCTTTCACCTTTGACCTCACAGTTCCAAAGAGAATCACTGTTAGGTTGAACATGCATGAATATGTAAGTTTCATGATGATACCTCGAGTTACTTTCGAGATATGGAGGAAAAAGTGCAATTTAGCACTTTCACTTGACCTTTGACCTTTTGGCAAGAAACTTCCCAAAAAATATACATTGGGTAATACATGCCATACATCAAGTTAAAAAAAAAAAAACCTTCAGGCATATTGCATTTTAAGGAAAGTAGTGATATTTTGAGGAGTTGACCTTGACCTTTGACCCCCCTGACCTTTGACCCATGACCCCAAACTTCCCTAGATAATCACTGCCCATCGGTACAAGCATATATACTAAGTTCCATGAAGATACCTTGAACCATTTGCGAGATATGGAGAAAAACATGAAATTTCAATTTTTTTTTCACAAAATAATCTGTGACCTTTGACCTTTGACCCTGTGACCCTAAAATCCACACAAAGAATTATCCCCCAAGGATATACCCTCATACCAAGTTTGATGTAAAACCATCACACGGTTCTTGAGATATTGACAAAAACAAAACGGGACGGACGGACGTACGGACGTACGGACGGACGGACGGACAGACGGACGGACGGACGGACGGACGGACGGACGACCCGAAAACATAATGCCTCCGGCCACTTCGTTGCGGAGGCATAAAAAAGTAGGAATAAGTCAGGACATGAGCAGGCTTTTTGGAGTAGTTTTCGTCGATACTCACCAGAACTCTTGATGTTACATGTAAATCTTAATTTGTACTCACAACCTTGCTGCCTCAGCCTCACTTTTGCTCCTGGGAGAGCCTGGTATTATTTTGAGCGATGATGAGAGCTGGTTGAGCACTGCACAGGAGCAAAAGCTGAGGCTGGCAGCAGTCTTGTGGTTGATTGGTGTGTGTTATCCCTCTTTCATGCTGAAGAGGCTCTCCCCACCACTAAGAATCTGCAACTAGAGTCTACTCATCATTTCTGAATATAAATTATTCAAGTAGCCTTGCACATTTTTTTTTTTTTGCGGGGTTTTTCACCAAAAAAGTAGGAAAAAGTAGGAAAAGTAGGGACGGCAGTAAAAAAGTAGGAAAAAGTAGGAAAAGTAGGGCCACTTGAAAGCCTGCAATCAGGCACATTGTCACATACACGAAGAGAGATATCTACACTATGAATTTACCAGTCTTGCCACCTCTATCTAACTTGTGAAAAGAATACATCAGGTTGTTATACAACCCTTTAACATTCTTGTTTTGAATCTATGCTGTATATCACTAGGAACGTCAGTTTCCATCTTCAGCCTTATTAAGCACACCTATGAAGGCTAGTTGTAGTGATAAACATTCAATGGCACATTCTCTGTAAATGGCTGGAAATATCCAAGATGCCAGAAGTCAATATATGGGTCCATGTTAATTTCTGCACAAAATCCTACCTTGTCGAAGCGTGCCTTGACCGCGGTGGGTGCTCTCTCGAGTCGAGAACCCAACCGACGTGACTTTCTATAGGTGGGTCCTCACTGTGCTTTGTCTTGCGTTTCCTTGGAGTCTACATAACGACAATCATGCAAATTGACAAATTGAAATTAATATATACAGGACTTGCAATCATCATCACTATCTAGACTGTAATATTGACAAGAAAGAATGGAGACAAAATTTTACTGAATGCTAAAAACAGAATGCCCCATCATTCATAAATCAGTATGTCGATCACATAACATTCATTAAGCATCTGGCAAGTCTACAAGAGCCTTGTTGAGGTCTGCAAAGAAGCATAAGCATCCATTTCCTGTCCATCTCTGTCCATGCAAATTTGAGAGGACATAAATGCCAAAAACAAACCTGCAAATGTGCAAACAGTAAGCCTGCTAATTTGTAGAATTGCCTAGAAAAAAGAGAGATCTTAACCTATGCCTTTATCACACTGTATATGCCAAATATTTTGCAAGGTTTTTATCTTCACAAATATCATGAGAAAAGGCCACCGCACACTACACGATCAGACTGGTCTTAAAGTCTTAAGCCAAGCTGGGTCTTAAGACAAGTCGTACGACCGGACACCGCACACTACATGTCCGAACCTTACGAGTAGGCTTACGACTGTAAAGCCCGCGCAGTGCGCACTGCGTGCACTTGCATTTTACTGCATTGTGAATGGCTGAAAGCCTACGACCGGTCGTAGGAATTTAACATGTCAAATCTCTACGACTGGCGCTAAGACCCAGTCGTACGACTAGAAAATGGCAAGACTCTGACGTCGCACTTCTAGTCTTAAGGTCTTAAGACCAGTGAATCGGGGCAAAATCGTGTAGTGTGCGGCGGGCTTAAGGTGCTATTCGTGAATTTAACAACACACAAATATATTAACTCATACCCAGAAATGAACATGACATGTCTCACCTTGTTATCCACTGGCTTGGTCTCCTTCATGACTGGGTAGAACCTCGGCGACATCTGCGCCTTGCCGCGAGGCGTCTTGGGCGCCCTCAATGCCTCCCTCAGCTGGGGACCCTCCGGTATCGCCGTGGGCAACGACCTCGCCACCGCGGGTTCCACTTTGATGGAGCGAACTGTATCATTTCAAACAAGTCATTGACGTTAAGGCAGCACTTCCAAAGAGTGGCAACATACAACGCACATACATAACTACATTTTGATGTCTGCATTGTATGATTGTACTGTAAAACCAGGAATGTTTGCGTGCATTTTAATTTAGGGAATTTCGCGAGCCTAGATTTGCGAAATTATAATGCCTTGTCTACATTGTATGCATAGAATGCCAGTGACAATTGCAGAATGTGAACAGCACCTTGATATAATCATTAGTGACAATGCAACTGTTCACGTCTTTTTTTTATATATTTTTTCCCCTAATCTCTTTCTTTTGCCCTTTGAACAAAAATTTCAATCATTAACAAAAGATACACAAATCATCTCTGACTTAGAGTCCTGACATTAAATTGCTAAAAAGTTACAAGGACAGATTTCAATCATAAACACTAACTACATGTATTGTCAATGAATTGTTGTCCTGAAATAAATGAACAAATCCCACGACTGAATGAATTTCTTTTCAATGGGAACAGTGCATAGTGACTTCATACATTAGGATTTGGGTTTTTTTCTACAAAGCGACAGGGCCGTTGTCACTTAATTGCAGAATGTGAACAGCACCTTGGTATAATCATTAGTCACAATGCCACTGTTCACATCCTTTTTTATTTACTTTTTCCCCTAATCTCTCTTTCTTTTTGCCCTTTGAACAAAAATTTCATGCTGCCAAAGAGGCCATCGGCTCCAATTCGCAGAAATTTCATGCCGCTAATATATCTTGTTTTATAAGCCATCAGGAGCCTATCTCTGAAAGATGCTTGTAATCAATGATATTGGACGGATATGTCTTAGAGCCACTCGAAACACACAAAATTGAATCATGACAACACGGATGTTTACAGTACTCACCGGCACTCTTCAGGATAGGAATGCCGCCTTCCTCCACATCCCTGGACGCCTCCTCCGAGGCATCACCCTTGGGCGGGGCCGGGGGCACCTGTTGCCTGGTATGGGGCTTCTCGGGGGTCAGGTTGGAGAACTCCTCGTTCGTGATGGTCTGGATCTTGCTGAACGCCATGGCAGCTATGGGCCCGGCACCAAACCCACCAGGGGCCATTGCAGCAAGTTCAGCCTGCGAGAGAAGCATATTAACTTATTATTATTTTCGCTCTTCATTACCCTGGTCATTCCAACAGACCAGCTTTGGCAGTTATACAAATTCAACACCACAAAATATTTACAGACTACCTGCTTTTGTGCAAGGACATCTAGAAGTATTACATACTGTGATATGCAATAATGCAAAACATCTCTTTAAAGAAAAGTGAAGTGCGAGTCTGAGAGCATTTGAGGTATGACCTTTTTTTTTTTTCATTCAGAGACTAAAAAAAAGTGCGCAAACATACGTCATTTTGCTCTTCAATGGTGTACATCACTGGTCTTTATAATGATGTATTTTGGAAGAGACACTCCTTCCACCTATGAACATGCTGCAGTTTTTCATTGCGAAGATGCTGGTCTCCTAACCACTTTGATCTGAACTTTGTGCATGAAAGAGGACGTCCTTATTGCAGGAACATGACATACACACAGCAGCATTAGATTTGGGGGGGGGGGGGGGGGGGTGGTTCATAAGCAGGCTTAGATAACAACAAAGGGACTATCAAAACATAAATGGACAAATAACCTCCATTGTTTCACTATAACAAAACTAGTTTTCTTTCTTTCTTTTGAGCAATTTAATTCAGAAAGAACACCAAATGAGCCAAACGTTATGCAAAGAGCAACGGTCATAAAACACTGCGTAGAGTGTTTCATACTAATTTCAAATATTTGCATGACACATCAAGAGTTATGTGGAGTTAAAGGCATAATGTACCATTTGCAGATGAAACGAAAACCCAGCATTAGTGTTTTAAAATAGTTCTAAAATGCCAGTTAGGGATAGAAACAAATTTGAATCTGTATAATCGATGTTAAGTGTTGTTAAATACACAAAATGTGAACAATAGTTATAATAAAAATGTTTCCAGACTAAACCGTCTACAGTTACGGTTTTTAGAGAAAAACATTGATATCTCCTTATATTTTAGGCTTTATTGCGAAAACTTTATATGGTAGGATGTTTTGCGATACAGCAGACCTGCACATATGCATCAAATGTGATATCTTGAACATTTTTGAAATCACTGCTCCCAAAGGTAAATTGGACCTCTAAGTATGATCTAAATTGAGCAGAGCAAAGAGCTAGTCCACACCATGGAGGGGCATTCATCCTCCCACAGGTCCATCTCATAGTAGTAGAGACCGTCGTTGATGATCTTGGCCAGCTCAGCCGTCATCTTGGAGCGGGACATGTGATAACCGGTCCTGTCGCCCCCGGGGTGCTTCTTCAGACAGGGCGGGGTCTGCGTCACAATGATGATCTTGTTGATCTCGTTGTCGGAGATCTCGTAGTCCTCATCGTCATCGTCAGACCTAGGAATGTAAAAACAAATAACTTGAATGACTAAAACAACTAGAAATATCACTTAAGGTGATTAATACCCCCGCCCCGTGACGACAGTCTTACCCAAGGAATGATCTTTCCTTGATCTTCTGCCATTTAAATGCCGTTACCATGGCAACGCAGCTTCCGACACGTCTGAAAAATATGTCTTGCACATCTTCCCACCAAGACTATTGTGTGTGCCACATTTCATAAGCTTTTGTCAAAAACTGAGGAAGTAGTTCAATCCACAAGATCTTTCCTTGATCTTCCACCATTAATATGCCGTTACCATGGCAACCTACTTTCGGGTACTGTCAAAAAATGCGTCTTGCACATCTACAACCAAAGGCACACATCTGTACCAAGTTTCATGGAAATTGGGCAAAAACTGAGGAAGTAGTTTGCAACACAAAATTTTCCATCATTTTGGCTCATAATATGTGAGCTGTTACCATGGCAACATACTTTTTGTCACTGTCAAGAAATGTGTCATGCTGACCTATATCCTAAGACAAACATTCAATATGAATTCCATGAGAATTGGAAGAACACTGATGAAGCAGTTTTGCCATGAAGCATTTTGCTCTATATTTTACCAATAACATGCCGTTACCATGGCAACGCACTTTTTGCCACTGCTGAAATATGTGTCTTGCACATTAACATATTCAGATGAACATCTGTACCTAATTTCATAAAAATTGATCAAAAACTGTGGGAGGAGTTCGCGACGCAAGATTTGTACCCATTTTTGCCCATAATATGCCGTTACCATGGCAACGTACTTTTGGGTACTGTCAAAAAATACGTCTTGCACATCTACAACCCAAGGCACACATCTGTGCCAAGTTTTATGGGAATCGGTTGAAAACTGAGGAAGTAGTTCGCGACGCAAGATTTGCAACGGACCGACCGCCCGACCGCCCGACCGCCCGACCGCCCGACCGTCCGCTGATTCCTATATACCCCCTTCAAACTTCGTTTGGCGGGGGTATAAATATTTTATTCCTTGTGTGTTCACTGTAACTTCCACTGATGTACAAATGTAGATACAATGTTGCATTATTATATATTTTCTTTTCCTTTTTGCTGTTTTGCTCCTTATTCTTTCATTTAAGTATTAACATAAATTGCTTCAGGTGTATTCAAGAGTACCAAGTTGACTTACAAGTGGGAAATATACACTTCAAGATCCAACTGCATCTGTACTTAACCCTCAAGGGGCCAGGGGGGCAGAATCTGCCCACCCCCAACGTTTCGCGCTATAATTCTGTAACACGAGAAGGCCTTGTCGCAAAGCTTCTCGACTTTCTTGACTTTCTCGCGCAACTTTTGAGACCAAATTTGCAATGTCTGAAGCCACACCCATTTTTGTAACGGCATGTCACCCGAAAATGGGCACAATTTTGTGATTTTGTGTACATTTCCTATGGAAAACGGTGCTGTCATGAAAGTCATAAAAACCTGATTATTCTTACAATTAATCACTTTCACTGATTAATTTTATTCTAATTATGGTAGAAAAAGTGGTCAATGACAATTTCCAATTAAAAAAAACAAAGAAAAAACAAAAGGTGAAACACAACGAAATACGTAAGAAATTCCGAAAATAATAAAATACATAAGAATTGAAATGACTTTTGGAAGTTTTTGTGATGTACAATTGTTGAATATGCTAAAACAGATAAACAAACCAAAAAGTAGACTCTCATTGCTTTTAACTAGGCTACAGTATGATCTTGAGCTTAATTTGCCTCATTAATCAATCAAAATCAAAAATTGATTGTTTCAAAAAATCTTTGACACAATCTTGTAGATTACGACATGGGTGTCAGGCATGCAAAATTTCATCGCGATTGCACCTCTGATGGCCGAGATCTCATCGGGGGCGGAATCCGCCCCCCTCCGCTTTTAGCATAGCCAAAAAAGCCTGACTAGGGTTTTAAGAATAAATCAACACATCCCCTTTATCGATACACTTGATATAAAATTGTAATGCCAGCAAACTCAAAACACAAACGAGGAAGTATGTTTACCATTCAGAAAATGTGTTCTTCCTCCCCGTGATCTCAGTCAACTCCTCGTCGAACTGGAAGTCCAACTCCTCCTTGGCCCCCTCGGGGTCACGGAAGTCGGGCTGGGGCGACGTCGCTCGCTGGTGGGAAAGGATATATCACGAGAGATAGAGAGAGTGAGTGCATTTGTAAGGGAGGTAAGAGCTAATCAGCTATAATAGTGTCAGACTGCTCATACAAGTCCTGTTAGGAAGATTGCAATGTCCATTAAGAGCCTTGCATCATCACCAAGGCCACCCAAAGAGGGCGCTTTACTTCTCCCTTGGTGACTCACTGCAAGGGTAGAACTCTTTGCTTGCATCATCAGGATGTAAGCATTGGTATATTATACACAGACACAACCAGGATCCCCTTGGATTTCATCCTGACCAAAACAACTGTAGGTTACAACAAATACAGTCATCAAAATTAATTGCAGTGACCAGGTAATAACAAGAATGCCCCCAGATAACTGATAGCAGCAAACCTCTTAGAATGGACTCTGAAACTCTTAAATGCTGTAACTGCTGTATACTGATGATAAACCGTATTTCATATATTCTTTTGTCAGGTAGTGGTAATTATTTGATTTTTCAACAAGCAGACTGCAGCAATTGGGATCAAGTCTGCACAGGTCATGGTCTTAAATTGTATATCTTCTTAATTTTGAGCAAATACAAGTGACAAATTTCTTCACCTTGTCTTTGGGGGTCGGGGCCTTGTGTCTCCTCTTCACCTCAGTCCAGTTGCCTGGCTCCTTCTCCGGCAAGCTTGTGGACAGTCCAGGGGTCCTGGGCGTCTGTAGGGTGGACTGTCCGCCAGCAGGCACCCCATTCTCTGGTACCCTCTCGTGCACATTGTTCTCCCCTGGAGTGGGGGAAACTGGAGCTGACTCTGAAATACAAAGGGGGAGGGGGAATGGGGATTGGCATTGGTAAAACAGAGAGAAGAATGATATTTTAATCTCGCTTTCAAACATACTACTGAGAGCTTGTCGTAGAATCAATCCTTCTATCAGGATGATATCATCTATGAAATAATATAGCAGTCTTAGCAATCACAAACATTTAGTTTTTTCAATCTTTGCAGAAAAACTGTGCTTACAAATTTCAATCATAAACAAAGGATAGACAAATCATCTCTGACTAAATGTCCTAACATTAAATTGCTAAAAAGTTACATGGACAGATTTCAATTAAAAATATTAACTACATAATCGTCACTGAATTGTTGTCCTGACATAAATGAAAAAATCCCACTACTGAATGAATTTCTTTTCAATGGGAACAGGGCATAGTGACTTCATACATTAGGATTTGGGTTTTTTCTACAAAGCGACAGGGCCGTTGTCACTTAATTGCAGAATGTGAACAGCACCTTGGTATAATCATTAGTCACAATGCCACTGTTCACGTCTTTTTTTATTTATTTTCCCCCTAATCTCTCTTTCTTTTTGCCCTTTGAACAAAAACTTCATGCTGGCAAAGAGCAAGCTACTACACGATTCCAAAACAATTTTTCTTTTTTTTTTATTATTATCATTACTACTATCAATTGCGTGAGACTAATAAATAGCTACTGAAATTGAACCATCAAATTCAGGGAGATTCCACACAGCAACCTGGAGATGTGAGAGTGTTACATGCATCTTAATGAGCAATATATAACCAAGTCACATCTCATTCTAGTATCTCTTGTGTATCCCTGTTAAATATTATTAGATACCATAGGATGGCTGTATGCTTAATATCTTCTACAAAGTCTGAAAAGAAGAATAAATGTTAAATACATCAGATCACGACAGTGCATTTCTAAGCAGCTATATTCCTCTAAACTCAAACAGGGGTCTAGTCTCACGGGGGATCCAAACACTCCCCTCCTCACCTGTGTCATTGTGGTAAGGGTACGGCTTGCCAGGGACGAACTCAGGGCTATCATAGGAGAGCTCAAACTTTGTGGTGGAGCTCTGGTCCCTGATGACCCACTGCTCGGGGGACTGGATGCAGCGGATCTTGGTCTGATCGGGTGACAGCTCCACCTCCGTACTGTCGCTGAGGGCCTGCCCAGCCAAACAGAATCAAGAGTGGAAAAGAGCAATAGACCATTTTGGTAATGTATTCAAATTCTATGCATGCTTTGCTCACAAAAGCTGCCATTGACAACCACAAAGGTATCGCCGTACCTAGCAGCAACTAAGTAAAATCCTAACGAACTTGATTGGAGGGAACAAGTGAATGAGAATGCTTTTTTTAAAAGGCCGCTGCAAAAGAAACATCAATGAAATGGTGTTTTCTACATAAAGTTCAAATCTATTTTAATAAATAAAGAAATATCAAACAAACAAATGATAAAAATCTCATAAGAACAGACTTGAAAAAGGACGGAGGTAGAGGAAAACGTCCTAGAATGTTAAGATTGATGTGCTCTCACAACAACAACAAAAAAAGTGCTATGAGAAGCAACCAAATGACTGACATGTACACAAAGATAAAGGCCTCATCAGACAAAACCTAGCAAAGATATATGGGTCAATCTGTTGCCTAATCTTTTGAGGAACAAGCCACAAAATGGCCTAAAAATGACACAGCCTGGCTGGACACAGCAACAACAATGAGCTCTACGACTTACCCTGGTGATTAGGGAGTAGTCACTGGTCAGAGCCTTGACCCGATGGAAGCTGGCGATCAGACTGACGGGCAGGTAACCCTCACTGTCCATCTGTGGGGAGGAGGATGGTCAGATAAACAGGAAACATGAATTTACACTCCTCACAAGATTGAACGGTTGTGAGAATTGTGCCAAACTGTCAGGCACTGCCAGCCAAAATTTAGGCATCATCACTAGCTGCTCTTCACATTTTTACACACTGCAGTACTTTCAAAGCACAGAGCCACATAAATTAAATCATTTGAAAGAACCTATACTATATTTCAAATTTCTCAGACCACTTCACAGAAGGTTTATTTCATAACACTAAAGCAAGACGGATTACGATGCAGACAATATAAAACTCCAACCCACAGGTTGGAAATAAAAAAAGAACTTTAAATAGGGAGGGATAGTTCCTTGCTATTAACAACATAAGCTTCACTGAAATTACGCTGCCCCCTCCATCCACAATAGGGGCAGGGGGCAAGATCTGTCAATAACACGAATCATCTTACCTTATTTCTCAGGAATATATCCTTCACAAGGTTTGCAACACTGAAGTAGTATTCACTGCAATAAGAAAGAGCACATCAACATACAAAATATCATCAATTACGCTTTGTCTGTAACACATCACCGTATGAACCACTGTCAGAAGGACGGTAAGTTTCAAAATACATGGGTTCCTGTATGAACAATCTTTTAATTTCAACAGGGATCTGGCCAGAATTGGGTGGGGTTTTTTTTCAAAACAATAAACTTTGCTCTTTGGCGAGAAAACAAAAGTCAATCTGCCTGTCTCAACAAATGTCATGAATAATTCATAAGATTGGGAAAATCAATGAAACTGAGTATCAAAGGTTAAACAAAAACAAAATCTTGAAAAGTTAATGACTGCCTTCACAGATATGCCAATTCAGTATAACATGCATGAAAAACATCTTTGAGCAAAATGGACATAAGTAGCACGACATATATATACTACATTATCAGTGCAAGCAAGTATGTCACATGGCAGTCATTTAAAACTAAAGTAAATAATTACGCTCCTTTTGCCAACACATAATCATACAAGCATGATGCCACAATTGCTTACTTATGAAATCAATCTACTGTCTTTTTTATATGAACCTAGACCTACATTTGCTTCTTCACGTAGTCCTTCAGCGTGTTCTCGTCGAGCGAGAATCCCAGCCCAGCATTCCTGGGTGTGAACACCGGCGTGGAGCCATCGTAGAACACCGGGCTGGTGTACTGGGGCGTCACAAACTGTGGAGTGTCGAAGTCGAGCTCCGCGCCAAGGCCGCTGCCGCTGTCAGCGCTGATATCGTAGTACTGCCGCCCATAGTCCGAGAATAATTCAGATTCAGGCGATGCTGGATGAGGATAAACGATACATATTACCAATCTGGTCCGTGCTTTCAATACATAATCAGAAAATAAGGATATAGACTGACTCAAGCTTGTTTAACTCTATGTATGCCACATTTTCCTGAGACTAAAATACATTAGTGCTTTCGGAAAACATTCTGTTTTTCAAAGCCATGTAAATATTTTACAGAACCGCTCATCTTAGAAATGTGGACGGAAGTTTTGCCGTGATGAAATGACAAAGCTATATACTGTGGCATACTACGATTAATGGATTGCTTTGTACACGGTTGTGCATTAGGGAAAAATATGCAAAGTTGGCAAGATGTCAGGTGAGGAGTTAAGGGTGACACATTTAATTTTCTATTCAATCTTTTATTATATTTATAAAATTTCCACTATTCCTTTTTTATTATCATTGCAGTTTGCATTATGTGTATATTAGCTGTTGTCACCATTACAAGAACTGTTTTTATTTATTACAGAAGTACCCTAAGGATTTGAAATCATACAACTTGCACACAGTCACAGTGCACATGGCGGAATCATGTGACCAGTTTACCATATGTCAGTAAGAGCCAAAGTGTTCACGCAAACAAATACTACATGCTACACGACTCAACGGCTCAACTACATGTATGCCACTCCTTCAGGTCATGTCACAAGAATTTCTAAAAGGTGTATGGTCCCCCCTCTTGGAAGTTGTTACTATCACATTTCAGAGCAATCATTCTCAAAACCATCTACATTCTTACAGAAGATTCTCTGTCTATAGTGTCAAATTCAAGGAGAAAATCTGTACTCTTTATATGGATATTTAATATGGATTATATTAGTTCCACATTCATGATCAACATTTTCAGTTCCATGGATAACATGTTTATAAATATGGTCAAGTTCAACATGGTGGTCCTGAGGAAGCTACAGGGTATTCAATTTCTCCAGTTTGTATTGAAATCAGTATCACTTTTTTAAAGTACTCGTTGGTAGAGATGACCCGTCACAAACTCATGCCTAGTGCCTCCACACTGGTTATGTCCCCACTCAGGAGGCACTACTATCCAAACTCTTTGCCAGAAGCTCACTCTGTTCGTGGTTGGTCGCTGGCGAGTCCAGGCTGTTGCTCTGCCAGAAGTCCCTGGAGTAGCCACCGCGCCCGCCCCTCCCTCGGCCGCCGCCTCCGCCCCTGCCCCTGCCCCGTCCTCGCCCTCGGTACGCCCGCTGGTTCTGCCAACTGCGGCTGTCCACGCTGGAAGCACTGGGACTGCGGCTCCGCTCCTCCTTGGGTGGGGCGAACCCAGCAGCTGGAAGAGGAATGATTTTCATGTCTTCAAAAGTTTGCAAAGTACTCAGGACACTACAGCACTCCTAACACTTCACCTTGAGTTTTGTCAAATTGATCATGTTGATGTTGGTATATAACCAAGCATTGAATACCAGGGCACATGTTTTAGATTATACGCCAAAATCACATTGGTACAATAACCACAGTCTTCCTTGCTATGATCAAACAAAATATGATTTGCAAATGAGGGCGATAAACTTTTAGAAGCATTTAATGCTCAATCAGATCCATGCCATATTCCTACAAGCTATATATATCAGCTGTGCACCTAGCAGCTTAAAACTAGCATTTAGACATAGTTTCATGCTCATTTATACGTTATCAATATAAAAAAATTCAATTTGACAGCTCAACATTGAAAGAAATACCATAGCATCAAGACATCATTGATCTGTCTTGTCCACCTAACTCAAGTAAATCCTGAAAGAAAAGTGAAGCATTTGAAGCATTTACCACAGGTTTTCAAATTGCAACTGACCACACCAGGATAGTAGACAGATGAATACAAAAACCTGAAGTTTTTCCATAGTAATTATGTGATAATTATATCAAACTTTGAGCAGGCACAAAAAAGGGGTCAAAAATGTTTTTCTATTTCCAACAGCAAAACAGGTAACTGGTACAAGCACAACACAAGCTGTTTGGGTATAAGAGCATTTAAGATGAATCCTGGGAGGTTTACAATACCTTTGGTAAGAGTCTCTCTACTCGTTCTGCCTTCTCCATAACCCCTTCCCGGCCTCTTGGCGGTGGCAGGGTCGCCGGCGGAGCGAGGTGCCTCCCTCCAGTTCGTATCCCGGTCGCTGTCCCTCATTGGCCTCTCCCGCATCCTGCCGTCGCTTTTGGGGTTGCGTCCTCGAGGGTCACGACCCTTGCTGCGCGGCTCTGGCGGGTCGAGCGGAAGAGGAATCCACTTCTGTTTTTTGTCTGCAAAGGAAGACGCATGAACACAAGGTACACAATGAGCCTCTCCATTTTGGTTCACTCAATGTGTACTATCGTATTCTTCTTTTTGAACTGTTTCTCACGATTTGAAACTTTGATACCATTATGCCACCATATTCAGCCTCCAGTTGTAATTTTGAAATTCCAGTGTGTGTTGCGATACATTTTTTTTTTCTTTGAGATAGCAACAACAAACTACAGTCAAACCTGTCCATAGCGGCCACCTGCCGTATACGACCACTGAAAACAATTCCCTCCAAGAGAAAAAGCATGCTAAAGAACCTGTCTCAAACGGCCACTTTTTTCTTCTCTTGCGTGGCTACTACAGACGGGTTTGACTGTATATGCAGGTCACTTGACTTTGTTCTGTAAATTGCTTTCAAGAACTCTAACTGCCACAGCTACGGCTTGACGACAATCAGCTTGAAACTTAAACACCATCGCTACGAGAACGACGATCAGTCATATCGTCTAAATTGTCCAAATCTAAGTCTCTTCACGACAGCTCTCAAACTTCTACATTACCAAGACTGTACATCAAACAAACGTTTCTGCAATCTATACCTTTACCACGATTTTTCTTGTTCTGTTTTTGCCCATCCTGCCCACTCTCATGACGCTCCTTCTTGGATGAGGCGTTGGCGGCAGGCGGAGCAGCGGGCGGAGTTGCCGAACCTGTTGGCGATTTCACGTCCTTGGTCTCCTGTGGGGCTGCCACTGGCGACTCCGAGGGCGGCACTGGGGGAGACACAGCACCGGTCGCGGCAGCGTTGGTGTTGGGGGTTTTCGTAGAAGAGACAGTTTCAGTCTGGTGGGATGCCTGCTGTGGGGAGGGGCTGGGTGTGGCCGGACCGGTGAGCGGGGGTGTCTTAGCCCCTCCCTGAGAACTAGCTTCTTTCTTGCGCCTGGGAGACTGAGGGTCCTGTCAAAAAGTAATAACAACAATACATTTACACAACAATCACTGAACATATCAAACATGATTGGACGAGGGATGACAGGATAAACTCTCCTGCAAAGATTCCTCTTCCCTTAATTCATATTCTCAGTAATGATACTGCAGGGGCCAGTCTGTTAGTGTTGTAAGTTCTAGGCTACAATTCATTCAATGTACATTAACCTCTCCTCATTTTGAGACCAATACTAGTATACTATGCATTCAATATGGCAAAGGAACAAATGCATTCACAAGTACATTGTAATTAATATCAGCATGCAAATGACCTTTGGGGAATCTTTGACTTGCTGTATTAAAATTGATATCGGCATCAGACTTGCTGCGTTCCCTGGTTCATCATACATCACAACGTTTATGCAAAACTCTCTCTCAAGAACTGCAGACATTTTACAAATCTTCAGAATTGTCAGTCATACATTTACCATATTCCAGTGCATGGCATTTAATGCTTACACCGATGAAAAAATTGAACACAACTTTCAATAGTATACATTTTTGCAAGGTTGGGGGAAAGTGAAGAAGAGGATCAGCACAGTTACATACATATGTAATGTCTCTATATGTGTGTGTGTGTGTGTGTGTGTGTGTGTGTGTGTGTGTGTGTGCATGTTTGCGTGTATAAGTGTGTGAGTATCATAATCATATTGGGGTGTGTATGTCATGCTTGTGTGTATGTAATGTGTGTGAGTGTGCGTTCATGCTTGAAAATCTTCGATCTCTACTCACCGTTCCTTCTTTGACTGCAGCGCCCAAAGACGGCCAGCTGTTCAGGTCATTGAAATCACTCGCCTGCATCGGAAGACCACATATAAAAGTGATGATGTCACAATCATTATCAAAATATCCACAGAAACCACTCAACTCCTTAGCACAGAATGAAAATTCCTAAAAATTCACCAGCAACAACTCTTTTCAATCTAGGCTGTGGCCCTAAATATTCACCTTTTTTTTTATGGCAAGTTCAATTTCACCCTTTAAATCTTCACTCTCCCTTTCTCTTTCAACAAGCCATGGCCATTGAAAATGAAGACTTTCCACTGAGTGAGCTGGTAAAATAAGTGTCATTAACCATTACACAGTCACTATAAATAGCTCAGTGGACTAAAGCACCAAACAACTGAACAGACTCTACTAACAAACAATCCAACGGGCAGGGGGATAATATTGTGTTCCCTATACTCAACTAGCACAATAAATTGTAAGAACAGTGTAACAACAGTCAAATCATATGAGTGAAACATGAAGACTGCTAACACAACAGGAAACTATGCCAATTAAGCCAGTTCGTAGTTCTACTTTGCGCATGAGCAGAAAAAGTTCATTGGTACCAAAACGCATGATGGTTTTTAAATTCACGGAGATAAGCATGTTCTGTGATATAATGGTTATTCATGCAATCCTTGTACATGATACTGCCATTACATCCACTGACTGAAAACCTGGTATTTGGCAATACGAATATAAACATGCTTTAATGCATTCAATACGAATATAAACATGCTTTAATGCATTCAATACAAAACAAAGAGATGGATGCTTCCCCCCGAGGGTTGTTTGACGGACCATTCTGGTCACCTGGTCTCGCTATGCAAGATCATTTTTCGTTGAACACGAATTCCATAAATTGTTACGCCGGGCAAACTTACCGGTATGCCTTATGTTGCTTTGAATATGAGTGAAGTGCCTAACCCACTAAAAAAATAGAAAGGTCATTTGTACCAACGTGCACATGAGCTAATTACGAACTGGCTTATTCTCTCGATACCCTTCGACTCCATCTAATTTTCTCCGTTTGTTAAGCTGTTCCTTTTAGTTTGATGAGATCATTCATAGTAAGCATCTCACTGACGGAAAACTTTTGCTTTCAGAGAAATTTGACACAAGAGAAAGTTGTCTTGGATCACAGCAGAGAGGAAGAGGAGAGACATAAAGACACATGCATGAGCACTTGACTGTCTGTTTAACTGTCTATGTAATCCTTAAAAACCTGAAACTTGCAAGTACTATATCTGTCTTGGTCATGTGACTACTGCCTACATTGTATGATATACAAAAGCCTCTTGCATAGTAATCATAATTACTATTATCATTTTTTTTTTTTTTTGCTTTAGAGAGCTCGATTGTCCTCTTTATGTTCCCTTTGCTTAAGTATGGAATAAGGTGTCTCTTTCTAAAACAATGCAGCAATAAATTCATGCACAAATATCACCTTTTTTACAATGCAACAAGCTCACATTCAAAGTTGTGAACCAGCCATCATGAGAGGCTAGTGTGTACAAATATCATAGGTCAATTTCTGAAACTGCTTTACATTGACTTAATAACAATGTGCATCTCTGTGAGGTAGTTTCAACATTCAACTACACTGCAAAGCTTCATTTCAAGGTGGGAAGCAATCTTTATCTGTCTCCCCTCCTCTACCAATCTTATCAATCCATCTGTCTGTACATTTTATCACTGATTCATCTTTCCACTTATCTACCTAAACATTTATTTAGCTACTGGTACATTCAAATCAATCCCCTCTCTCTCACGAAAATTTTCCTGTCACCAACAAAGTTGGTTTTCATCCCTTTCCATCCATTTACTATACCAGTAGCAATATCTATCTACTATTATAAACAGATGAATATATAAACTGGAAAATTAGAAAAGAAAAAAAACAGAAGGGGGGGGGAGGGAGAACAGAGTCATTTATTTTTACCAACTGGTAGATGATTACCAGTCAAATTGGAAGTTTAACACCCCATTATTCATCCAATCACTGGTGGGTATTATTATAAATCAGCTCCACTATATCTCACATGTATGGCTCAGCACACGCTATGGAGCTTTCTTAGCTCCATGCTCAACAGAAAAAACACTCACAAGTTGATAGACACTCCCCTCCCCAAACCCCAACCCAGATGAGCACTAGCTACTCACCACTGCGTTGCTGACTTTCGACGCAGCCTTGACAACAGATGGTGCAGAAGTTGCTGGTACCGATGCAGTCACTGTTGCCGGGGTTTCCTTGTGCTCTGATAGTAGCAAAAAAAAAAAAAAAAAAAAAAAAAGGACCCTCCATTAAGAAATGTAATGATAGAAGGAACAAGAGACAAAATATACACCAAGCACAATGCTGAAAAATGACCATGATTACTACTTCACCTGTTAAGCAGGGTGGTCCACAACTTGAAATTTTAGCATGTTGCAAGCTCAGAATCTGAGAATATTGCAGAAATTGAATATGCGCGGAGCGCACACGATGAGTACGTAGTACGCAATATTTTGCTGCTTATCTCTCTTTGTGCTGCTTACATTCAATGTTCTCTCTCATGTTTTGCATACAAATATCTAAAGTACCTGGTAGTTTGATGTTTCTTATGTTATGCACATGTTTTGCACATTTTTGAATACTTTTACTTTGAGCTTGTTGCAAATTCTTGAGGATGTTGCATAGCATGTTGCTGGCTTTTTAGGATGTTGCACAAGAATTTTAGCATGTTGCAGCGACATGCTAAAACCCCTCATGGACCACCCTGGTTAAGTGTATCACCACTTACTGTATACGCCGAATATTTTGTGAATTTCGCGAATCTGGTGCTATTCGCAAAATTAAAGACACACAAAAATTTTGACTCTGATCCCGATGTGAATGTGACGTACGAGTGTACACTTCTCCGTTCAGTACAGGACTCCACGATCACGAATTACATGGCGTACATGTATACAGTAACAGACAAAAGTCAAATGAGGGCAAATGAAAATCATATCTACATTTTCAACATCAGAAAATGGTTGATAGTTATTTATGTATCATATTTATTTGTGTCAATGTCATGAACTTCTGTTGATCACTGTGAAGGATATTTAAGTAATTATGTACATTTGTAAGTTACCAATTCCCAGAAGAGTGACCACAGATATGCAGGACTAAATGGTACAAACACAATCTGCTTTTTCTATTATTGTAAATAACTAGCAGCACCCGTGGAAATCCACGGGTCTGAGTGGTTTTATTTATTTTTTCTCTCATATATACGATTTTGCACTTTTTATCGATGAAATAAAAAGAAAAGTTTTCTCATTCTTTCGTCACTTGTGCTCTCTTCTACCCATGACCACCATCCCCCCCACACACATTTTCGCCCTCGCAGAACAAACAAACAAACAAACACTCAGGGAAAAATCACCAAAAAACGCTTATGAGATTCTCCGAAAGTTCTGCCCACAGATTCTTCCCGTCTGAACTGGGAAATACTATTGACACTATGACTTTGATATTAATTATACCCCCTGCTCTTGCATCCATGCAGGCACCCGAGGGTCAAGGCATCGCATTTTTTTTTATTCCTATTTCTTTTCCCACGTTATGAGAGAAAAATATATTTTCGTCTTCAATTGCTCCCTGATTTTGTTTTTAATCACCAAAACTTGGTTTGATATATCATAGAACCATCCGTTTATCTGCTTCAGACTAAACATCATCATTATTATTATCATATTATCATTCTTATTATGCCCCTACTGTTATATTATTATTGTGATCATAGTCATTAGGCTTTATAAGTATAAGAAACCCGTGGAAATCCACGGGTCTGAGGGCTTCGTATTCTTTCTTTAATATTTCTTCACCACGTTATGAGAGAAGAAATACACAAAGAATATTTTCGTCTTCATTTGCTCCCTCATTTCTGTTTTCATAATCAAAACTTGGGTTGATGGAGCTAGAACCGCCTGTTTATCTCATTGATACTGTTTATTGTTTTTATTATCATTATAATCATTGATTATGATTATGATTAGGATTATTATCATTATCATTATTTTGAGGGAGGGAGATCATAGTCATTCGGTTTCATTATTATTTTATATAACTCATTGACATGGGGATGACTCAAGGGAATTAAGAAAAAAAGTTTATCGGTCAAGGATAGTGAATCTTTTTGTCCGTCATGTCAAGGTTACTCTCAAGGTTACTTATTTCAAAAAGCTTCATTATCATTGATATTTCATAATTCAAACATTGCGTCTCTTCCGCCCACTCTTAGTTATGGATCATAGCACCCCTCCCCATTCATTTGCATTGGCCTATTCTCTTATTATCATTATTTCAGTGTATTATTGTTATTGTTATTATCATTTTATTATTACTAATATTATTATTATCATTTAGGGGAGAGGAGAGAGTAGAGTCATAATATAGGGATGATCAACATAGGGAGGCGGAAATGTTAATTTGTTAAGAATTGTAAAAGTCTGTTTCCCCCCATTTTTCTGCTCTTGATAAAAAGCCTTTCTGAAGACAGTCCTGCACAAACTGTCCAAAACTGCTTCACTGCACTAACATACGTAATATTGTGCTGAGCAGGACTATTGTTGCTATTGTGCTGAGAGAAATAAAATATTTTCGTCTTCATTTGCTCTCTTTTTTTAAATCACCAAACCTTGGTTTGATAGATCATAGAACCACCCGTTTATCTGCTTCAGACACAGGTACATTTTATCATCATTATTGTTATTATTATTACCATTGTTATTATTATTATTATTATACTATTATCATTATTATTATTATTATTATTATTATTATTATTATTATTATTATATTACCACTATAATCTCCAATATTATTTGTGGAGGGGGAGATCTATCATAGTCATTAGGTTTAATAAGTAGGCACCTGTTGGAATTCCATGGATCTCAGGGCCTCGTATTTTCTCTTTATAACTCTTTTCCCACGTTATGGGAGAAAGAAAATAATTTTTGTCTTCATTTGCTCCCTCTTTTTTATTTTTATCACCAAAACTTGGTGTGATGGACCATAGAACTACCCATTTTATTTCCACTTGGAAATTCAAAAAAAAAAAAAAGGCGGTCGGCAAGGCGAGGGTTTCCTCTACGTCCGCTTGATCATCTTATGAATATTCATGTTTACAGCAGCTCTGCAGTAAACGAATGGACAGCGGCGCGTGTAATCTAAGGATACGATCGGCAAGGACAAAATTTAAGTGGATATTTAGCCGTCCTAATCAGTCTGAGTACAATGATAACTGACTTGAGAGTAAACTAAATGACGTACCTGAACTGCATAGTATCCTGCAGTTGTGCAAAATACAATAAAATAACAGCATTCGTTGTTTTCATTAGGGCACGCCACGGCGAACGTCACTGTACGTAAATGCCCCTGTACGACCGCGCCGTGTATTATACCATGTTAGATGAGAGTCCATATCATGCGCAAGCAGATAGTGTTTCTTAGGTAACCATCGTCAATACATACACAGGCGCAGGCCACACACTGGCATACCGTACCCACCCGAGAGTACATTGTGTGCGTGCGTGCGTGTCCGCCGGAAAATGTCAGAGATTTCGCTGCACCCATCATCCTTATATCCCTGCACTGTCTCTGCAAGCTAAAAGATGCACTATCGAGAAAGTAGGAGTCCAGCGCAGGATTGGTGAATATTAAAACGCTCGGCTCTTTCGTCACGCACAAAAATGCATTATGCATCTATCTAATTAATTTTTCTTTTTTGTCTTCGACGTCGACACGGAGGCGGAGCGGGGACGAAACCCGCGCCATTCGATGCAGGATACTCTCCTGCGGCCGACGGCACCGCTCGCAGCTGCCCGGAGCCGACGGCTCGGGAGGAGATAGACAATCCAGCAACGCCGGAATAAAACAGGAAATACATAAGGCCGCGACAACAACAACAACTTCGCGTATTATATGTATAGATAATAAACCGTCTACAACAGTTACAGTTATGATTTAACTATTTCAACCATTTGAAATTACATTTGGTTTTGTATTCCGTGCCATGATTACCCTTAAACTTCCACTATTCAAACACTGAACATGTTTCTGCATGTAATGCAATTATGACTACCCTGACACTCACATCAAACTTCAAAGGAACTTTCCAATAAGATATCACATCCCCTAGCATAACTTATTCAAGCTTTATTCAAGAATGTTTCCTCGTGACACTTCATCTTTACTCATACATGAAAGTTTGCATGGTATTACGGACTGGTCCAGATGGAGAATAAATATAAACATCATTGGTGTTATGTAGATGTAATTTTTCCCTCTGATTTTACCTTCATGAAAAAGATCAATTCATACTCGGAATATAAATGTGCTGATCCACTTTTAATACACCAAAAAAAAAAAAAAAAATCTATTTCACAATGCATCTGTGACACAGGTTCATGTACATTGTATTCAGTGCACAAAGTGCGCTAAAGTATACTTTAAGTGTGGTGCGGGAGTAATTCTACATGCAGTCTTGGATTAAGACTACATGTATGTGACTGCTGGTACACATGCATTTTAATGAAGCTGCCACAAATGAGAACACAGCTGGAGAAATATCGCTCTTTTGCTAATGCCACGCCACACTCCAGTGATCACGTTAGACTGGGGAAAAAGTGCTTCTCCTCAAATTTGGGTGAAAGTGTTTCAAAAAAGAAAAGAAAGAGGAGATGGCAAGATATCTCAAAATTAAAATCTTGGTCACTGGCCTGAAATTTGAGACATCGACGCCCACTCAGTGGGGATTTGTCCTTGAGATCCATCATGTCTGGTTGGGACATCGTGATTTTCACGGGCTACCAGGCAGAATTGCGCCCTCTTTAATTTATAGCCGGTGACGCATTAGGTCACCATGTCGCGGCACAGCCACTAGCCTGGGCTCAAAAGCCTGCCGCTCGCGCATGATCTGTGATCCTCTGCTTTTCAGTCAATTTCAGCAGGCCGTAATGTCTGATACCATAGTTTAACCTACCTACATGTTTCACAGTATGATGAAGCACAGCATGGTAGCTTGGTCCAAGCAGAGAGGAAGTGCAGCCATAACAATTCATTCTATTGAACTAGTTTGTTCTGCTCTTTTCGACTGCCTTTAGTGATGAGCATGTTATACGCTTTGGTGCACATACCAGCTGACGAGCAAATTTCTGTTCCAACAGATTGATATACAATTGTAGTCTGGCCAATCTTTCCATTACATACTGTACAACCAGAAACATTTATGGCATGGCACATTGGTGAATTGGAACCAATGGCCTTTTCTGCAGCCTGAAACAAATTGCCACTGGCATTCAAAGCATTGTGTAGACAAACACTCCTCCACACATTTTACTTTTGCGAATCTTGGCTCCTCGCAACATTTGCAAAAAGTTTCATGCACATGAACATTTCTGGTTTTGCAGTAGTCTTCCATTGCTACGGGGTCTTAAGAAATGCAAATTTATCACAAAGAGTGTAATTCCAAGCTACTGTACACTAAATCTGGTTTCTGGTAAGATGCTAAAAATAGTTTGAAGTACATGACAACGTAAACCACGATCCTAATCATGACATTTCATTTACTAGCATATTACATGGAAACTGACAATGGGAATTTAGAAATTTATCACTGAACAGAAACATACATGTATATCACAGCGAGTGCACCTTGAAAATACACAAAAACCAAACAGAAAATTCAGGGGCTTTGACTAAACACCTCCCTTCATTTCATCTTCAAAAGAAAGGAAATAAACAAGCAGTTGACTTATTTAACAAATGCCATAAACGTACAAATTGCACAATTCATGTGGAGGAGCTCCTTTACTTTTTTATTATTATTATTCGTAACGGCATGATACACTAGACCTCTTTTCAAATGTCAAATTCACAGTGCATGACACTAGACCTCATGGCAATCGAGTTCCTAAAATGGCGTAGTACAGTAAATCTGAAGTATTGGAAGAACCTACATGTTGTACAGCGCTACAACAGAAAGATAAAGTTATACGAAGGCCTATCATGGTTGTTTTTATGTAGGTCAGTATTCACCTCGTCCAAAATCACACCATTTGTACTGCACATGCAGCCCAAATTGCAGGCTAAACCGTAACAGCTGTCTCTTCACAGCTCATTGACAATGCAGCCACCATTCTCACCCAGGTGAGGAACGCCAACTCCTAACCTACTTATACATTGTGCCATGCAGAAAGCCTGCCTGCACTCACTTCTTACATTTCAACAACCATGAAGACGACAGGAAACACACTGCACGGAGTATGTATCATGTTTGAACTATTTTTGATGGAAAAACAAATATTAGATTTTTAAAAAGCTATATGATTACCTGCTACAGTCTGTGTATGTCAATAACATATGCTTCCAAAAATACATATATACACTACGGAGCAATATGAAAATTCTACACTGTTAAAGAGCAGATTAATAATTTGAACTAACACAACTAAATTTTCCCAAAAAAATAAAAATAAACAAACTATAAAACAAGTTGTCAGTTTGATATTAATAGAACTATTCACAACAAATAGCTGTATGATAATTAAAGAACAATCAGTTATTTCGGCAAACAAAATATCAGCATACTAGTCTCATTATTTGTTAATCAATTTATATGGACATTCAGCACTAGTGATACTCTTTATGAAGGAGTTTTGCAAGTTCTGTATGTATTCTCTTCACCATTTACTTCGGTTTGATAGACGTCACAAAACAGTACACTTTCACTTACCAAGAAGACTGGCTTTGGTAAAATTCCATACATTTCCTGATAGGGCCATTATTGATCGATGCTCAAATATTCCTACAGCTGCAGCTCTACCTTCCTTTGGGTTTTTCCACTTGCGACACTTTCACAACGATATCAACAGCTCAACCACAGTAAGGCCATGATCTTTTATAGTCTTCCACTCAAAGTGACAACGGCAAAAGTTCCACATGTAACATTTAGGCAGTGGCACATGTGTGGCTGCAACAAGACTATCATATTACCACCAAAAAAAAACAAAAAAAAATCTGCTCATTTCAGAACTTGTAACTCAAAACTGTGAAGCTCTAAATAAGACAGTGCTGGCTAATGCCGTAAGTGCGCCTTTCCAGAAGCTGTGCCCGAGCTGCGGAGCAAAAAAGCAGGGCTCCTGGTGCCACCAACCACACCACACGTCACAATGTTCCTTCTGCGCCGCAGATGAGCACCAATAGAGCAGCGCACTCGACCCCTAATAATGACATGGCCCGCAGGCACTAACGAGATAGCTCAGACAACGTGGTGAGCTACCAGGGCACAGATTACTGCATCATTATCATATCCACAGCGGACAACGGCCACACACCACACACCCATGCCAAGGGTGAGACCTGTAACACCTGTTCCCATCATATCTATCTCTGACAAAACTGTGCCGGCAAACAAGCGCCAATATTTGGGCGTTGAATTGATAGAGAGTTCACATCTGTCCATCACTCTGTGTATTGTGCGAATGAGCTGAGGCAATGATAGTTGGTAATGACAGCGGGAAGACAATATAATAAAGATTTATTTGTTGATCTACAATGAGAACTTATGAGCAACAAATCACTAAATCTGTCGCTGAGTATATTTTCAGAACTCAACACTAACATGTTTCTCTGGTGGCCCATTCATGCTACTTAAATCTTTAAATTTAAAATGTTGGTGGTCCGAAAAAGAGACGTACAGCGTATTAGACAAAAATAAAAGGAAACATTAATAAATTTGGAATCTTCATTGCCCAAGTGGGCCACATAAAGATCTAACCTTTTTGGAAATTTGGTGGCCTGGCATCAATTTCTAGTGGCCCTGTGCCACCATTAACATCGAGCCCTGATATGTATTTTTTAATGCTTGTTTATTCATAGTTTGCCCAGTTTTTCTGAATTACTGTACATTTATAACAAGGAGTAAACATGCATTTTTTGACTAGACACATTTTTTTTTTTTTTTTGCATGTCATGCCATCACATAAGGAAATAGATTAAAGGGATGGTACAGTATTGGTGGAGATGAGAATTGGGCTTTTAACTTTTTGCGAGATACCAAGAAAACACTTAAAGCTGTATGATATAGTACAGAGCATACCATTTTAAGAGGAATTCAAAGTTTATTTGCTGAAAATCGGGTTTGGAATGACTGCAACATCCAAAAACAAAGTAAAACAAGGAAAAGTAGAAATTACGCGGTGCGTAACATATGTCCCCGCCGGAAGTAGCATTTTGTAACAAAATGTGCAATATAGGTAAAAAATCAAGGTCAAAGGTCAAAGAAGTCAAAGGTCAAAATTCTGTGTAGAAGTTTTGAAGCCCTCACCTAGTGCCATCACATAAAGCAAATGGAATCGAAATTGGGTTAGAAATGGCGAAGGAGTAGCATTTTGTAGCCAATGTACAATATAGGTCAAAAATCAAGGTCAAAGGTCAAAGAAGACAAAGGTCAAAATTCTGTGTAGAAGTTTTGAAGCCCTCACCTAGTGCTATCACATAAAGCAAACGGAATCGAAATCGGGTTAGAAATGGCGCAGGAGTAGCATTCTGTAGCAAAATGCACAATATAGGTCAAAAATCAAGGTCGAAGGTCAAAGAAGTCAAAGGTCAAAATTCTGTGTAGAAGTTTTGAAGCCCTCAACTAGTGCCATCATATAAAGCAAACAGAATCGAAATCGGGTTAAAAATGGCGAAGGAGTAGCATTTTGTAGCAAAATGTACAATATAGGTCAAAAATCAAGGTCAAAGGTCAAAGAAGTCAAAGGTCAAAATTCTGTGTAGAAGTTTTGAAGCCCTCACCTAGTGCCATCACATAAAGCAAACGGAATCGAAATCGGGTTAGAAATGGCGAAGGAGTAGCATTTTGTAGCAAAATGTACAATATAGGTCAAAAAATCAAGGTCAAAGGTCAAAGAAGTCAAAGGTCAAAATTCTGTGTGTAGAAGTTTTGAAGCCCTCACCTAGTGCCATCACATAAAGCAAACGGAATCGAAATCGGGTTAGAAATGGCGAAGGAGTAGCATTTTGTAGCAAAATGTACAATATAGGTCAAAGGTCAAGGTCAAAGGTCACGACTGAAATTCTGTGTACAAGTTTCAAAGCTCCCATGTAGTGCTATCATATAAAGCAAACAGAATCAAAATTGGCTCATAAATGACAGAGAAGTAGCAAATTGAAGATTTTGATCACACACGGACGCACACACGGACACACGGACGGACGGACGGACACACACACGTACGGAGCCCGTTTCATAGTCCCCTGCTCGAACTCGTTCGGCGGGGACAACAAAGCGATCATGATAAAGTGTGGGTCCCACACTTTATTAGAATTGCTATTTTTTGGATATCTCAGTCATTTCAAAACCAATTTTCATGAAATAAACATTTAATTCCTCATAGAATTACATGCTCTTTCATATCTTATAAGAGGTTTCTCATTATCTCACCAAAAAATGTTAGAAACCTGAAATCAGGTCTCAACCAAAACTATCCGATCCCTTTAAATGTGACTATACAGTGCAATTTACCAGCATCAGACAGAGGGATACACTGTTCCATACTCATGCAATGTTACAATAGATCAAAAGCTACCGATATGAGGCAGAATGAACACTTTGCCAATGATGACCATCTTGCATTCTTAGATTTAATGCGGCATAAAAATCACGAGGAAAGATGATTACACAAGTTACACAAGGCAAGTGACTACTTTATTAATACTATTTCAATATGCATAGATAATTATTCCCAAGGACCTACACAAGAGTGTAGTTGATTGATTCACTTCACTTCACACAGCTAAATACTTTTTGATCCATATTTAATAGTTTATGCTCAACAGTTTTTGCACAGTCATGCAAACCTTGCACTACAGTTCTGATAAAAATTTGAATTATGTCAAGAAACTGCTCTGGCATATATCCACTATAAGAGCAGGATGCTACATAACTTTTTTTTCACCACTTGCCTGGACGGGCAAGCAGATTTTCAATTTGTTGCAGAACATTTGCCCAAACATGACTTTTACTTGCCCAAAAAGAAAGTCCAAAGATATACAGCAAATGTGTGGAATAACAAACATGGTTTGATAGAGTGTTGGTGTTGGATTGCATTGGGACTTCTTCATGTAAAGTGTTGGGAACTAGGGTGGCTTCAAAACATTTTGCTTGCTCAAATCAGGCAAGCATTTTTCTCATTGTTCCAAAACATTTGCCCGACTTAGATTTTTACTTGCCCTGGGCAATCAGGCACGTGCTTATGCAGCACCCTGTAAGAGATGGACCATAGAATCAGTACAATTGGTACTACCATATCTCAAAATGCCTACTAAATCAACCCAGTTCATGTTCATTATTTTCATAAGCTTATCATCATCATCAAATTGCCAAAAGGAAATCACCTTAGAAACTGACAAGACTTACTATATAGAGGAAGATGCGGACTGCAAATCTATATTTCACTTGTATTACAGTGTACCTATCCCCCCCCCTCCCAAAAAAAAAAAAAAAAAAAAAAACTGAGAATGAATAGCACAAAGTACACTGGCCATGTGAGTCACTCATACCATATTGTCAGACCAAAGATGCTTGACAGTACGACACCCTCTATGGCCCGAATTCACGAAGGTGGTACAAATGCAACCATGGTTTAAACTATGGACAAAAACCATGGAGCGCCAAGTGTCGCATGGAATATTTCGCTACGAAATCAGTCATTTCGTTGGTGAAATGATTATTTTGTAACGAAATGACAACATTTTGCAACTAAATGAACATTTCATTAGCAAAACGGTCATTTTGTCCACGAAATGACCAATTTCGTAAAGAAATATTCTGTGCGACACTTGGCGCACCATGGTTTTTGTCCATGGTTTAAACCATGGTTTCATTTGTACCACCTTCGTGAATACGGGCCTATTGGTCTAACTAGCAGGCAGCTCAAGATGCTGAAAATATGAAGTAGGCCCAAGGGCAGGTAAAATCAGCAAGAGAAAAATTTTACTAGCCCTCCTGTAGCCAACTTGTGAAGGCACAAGTTCCCCTGAGTACAGCAGAAACATATCAGGGATGGACAGACCAAATCACAATGGGGCACAGTCTCTAGCTTCCACACACTCAAGACGTGGCCATTCACAAACACAATGGCACTGCCTTTTCTACTATGTGTACATAGAAGTACTATGTACGTACACATATTCCTAGTGTGTCAGTGTGTTGCCACAAAGCATGTGTCCATGTGTGTGTGAGAGCATGCATTCCACATGTGAACAATCTCTGCAGCAAATGAATGATAAGGTAGCACTGTTTTTGGTTTTGGTTTTGGTTTTTTTTTAAAAGGATAGTTAACATTGGCCCTGCATTACCATGAAAATTGAAACGCTCCATTCCCCTCGCACACGTGTCGAGTATCAACATTTCTACAACACCGTATCCGAAACCAAATTCATAGGCTTGTTAGACAAAATGCAAGTACTGTGCAACTGGGCAGTATTGTATCATACTACATCCAAACACACAGGAAGATGAATGTCTCTGCCACTGGACTGCACATCTTGCGTCGACATACTGGTACTTGTGGCCAAGACATTTGCACAGGCTGGCGCTCTGTTGCAGTTTCATATAGCCATTTATTACATTTCACAACCGTACAGTCAATCCTACAATGAGCAGAGCATATTCACTGGTAGCACCAGCCCAACAAAAAACTTGGGCTTTGTGTGAAGTTGGTCTCAGGCCCATTTACTTGCCTTTGAGTGTATGTTTATCTATTCATTTTAAAAGTTGTATGTATTTAATAACATTCTGCCTTAATCACTCTCCAAGACTTCCAGTGTAGGTACATTATTAATCAACTGCCTTTGTTCAATAACAAATTTCATGCACTGTATCAATATTCAAATGAAATTTGTATGAATAACAGCAGCAATGATGTGAACAAAATGTAAGCTACAGCACATGTACCTTTGGCTGTTGCATCATAATAGCTTGCCTCTGTTGACATCAATTAATCTTCTACCAGATGCCAACAGACTGGAATGCCCGGGATACTTGATGATGCTACAAAGGCGAGCCTCTGATTACATTCTTCCTGTATTCCTTACAGTGTGTTTACATCAGGAGGTCCTAATGGGCTGTACAGCAGGCAGTGACTATGTACACCACCTTTAATATGTAGTTGGTTCATGCCAGTGCCACAGTCCCATGGGTGGGAATCTGTGTCATGTTTGGCATGTGGCTTTTTCATGTCCTGTTATGAGAGGGTCAGATGCAGAATGACCTAGACATGCATGGTTTTGAATTTCCACAATGGAAACACAATAACAAATGAAATTGGCACGACTCTCATTAAGTGGCAAATGTATAAATACATAATACATAAATAACTCATATAAAGAACGAGGAAGAGGAAATATACAGTACTACAAAAGGTAAAAGAAATAATGCCAGGATAATGAAGAAAAATAAATATTCAATGCATTGTGTGTCTATGCGAGCATTTACACACAAATTTTAAAGTACAGTACGCGCAATAGAAAACGCCCGACGAAAGTGCGTCCAAATTTCGTCCCAACGCTTTTTTCGTTGTTGATTTCGTCGGGGACGTTTTCAACGCTTTTTGCGTCCAGACTTCATGGACGGATTTTGGACGAATTCAACGAATTCAACGAAATCCCCGAACGCTTTTCCGAAGCTGTGGACGCTTTCAACGCTTTCGACGCTTTCAACCCTTTCAACGCTTTCAACCCTCTGTACACATCACACACACAGCTACACTGTATACAAAGTTAGCTCGAATCGCGAATCGCTAGCTCTCCCTTCGTCGAAGTTGTCTAGGTTTCCCGTCCATTTCTCTCATTTTTCTCTCTTTTGCTTTCGTATCATTGTATCCCTTTCTTTTCAGAGTACAATCATACTTCTGAGAGTTTAGTTTTCTCATTTTTATTAAGTGATTACCTTGTTTGCAACAATTTGGGGTGAGTTTTTGTTCGAGTGTTTGTTGAGTTTTTCGATTGAACGATTTGTCGATTATCTTCGTGTGTGCGAGGACCTCGTACCCACTCGTTTGTTTCCGTGTAAGTATTTTTACCGTAAAGTGTCTTCATCGTTCGTCTTCACGCATCGGGTTTTCACCTAGTTTTCCTCATCGTAGTTTTCCACATCCATTTTTTTTTCCGGTGCAAGATACTCTGTGTATTTTCTGCTACGGTAAAATGCCATCGTCGATAGTTTTTGTGTATTCATCGTAGTTTTCCACCTCCATTTCATTTTTGTGTGCCAGATGTGTAGCTAGGTCTGCGATGTCTGAATCGTTTACAGGTTTGTTTTGAGAGGGATTTTGAGGGTTTCGCGGTGGATGAGATTGACTGGAATGATAGTGATAATAATAATGATTCTACTATCTAGTGGTGTTGATATACGAGCTCTTTTGACGATGCAATTTATTTCGTGTGACCGACCATCATGACGTTGTCGTTGGCGATGACGAGTACGAAACGAGTAGCCTACACATGTACAATGTAGGCCTGTAAGACGAGAGTGACACTGACGACATGGCCTGGCCCTGGGGGCGGTTTTAGTGTTGGCTCGCTCGATCGTGCACTGGAGTGGTCTAGAGACCTGCATTTTATTTTTTCATTTAATTGTATCCTTTTGCCTTTTTCACTCTGGTTTACTGCTACCAAAATTTATGTCTCTGAAGAAACTCAACCAGAAGTTAGACAATATGTTTGCACATCAAGCCCAAGTCTGTCAATTGCGATGTTCCTACTCCTTTTTAACTCGAAATCCCATTTTCTTTGCTCATTTTTCCACTGATAAATTATTTAGAACTGTACTGCATTTCTGATGAATTGCTTTTGTGTTATATCAAGAGCCTGCTGAGTAGGTGTTTCATTCTATCCTTTCAATTATCTTTCTATCACTTTCTTCTTTGACCCTGGATGGAAAAGAAAAACCCTATCTTGCCATGTAAAGACAGAACACATACCATCATGAAATATCATGACATTACTAAAGTAATAAAAGAAATAGGAAAGCGATGAAAATTCTTGTTTGTAAAATCATAAATCAAAGGTGATTTCATATGAACCAGCTCTTTGAAACGTATTTAATTTGCCTATTGATACTTGCTTTGCAAGTACACTGTATGAATACGTTTTCTCTCCCATGGACTTTGTGTCCCCCTTTTTTTATGTGCTTTAATGATTATTATTCTAGTTTGTTTTGTCAATATCATCATTATTGCTGTATCATTATTACCATACTTTGATATGGTTAATTGCATTTGTTGATTGACTCACTTTCATTTCGTTGCCTCCTCTTGGTACTTGTGCAGATCCTTTCTAGGGCTTGCTGTTTGCTCACCCCCCCCCCCCCCCCTTTGCTGTTGCTATTTCACTCTTTACCTTTCTTTATCTCTCTGTTGTTCCTTATCTTGTTTGATGTTGCCTCCATATTCATCCTTTTCCTTCAATGGTTGCCCCCTGGCCCTCACGACTATTACTAACCTTCCCCTGCCTTTTGTCTGTCCATCCTCCTGCTCTAATCCCCCTCCCTTTACCTGTTGGGCTCCTTGCCCATGACATCCGACCCTCTCCTTTTGTTTTCTTTGTTTCGTGTCCCTTGCCTGTTCCTGACTGTTCTTGTTGTGTGAAGTCGCTTTACATGTATGTGGTTGCTTTTTCTTCCTATTTGCCATTTTGCTTCTGACGAAGATTCTGCTATGATCGAAAGCTTAGGTCCCTTTTGACTCTATCCTAAAAACATTCATGTACACTCCCAAAACTTGCTGGGCTGTAGTAATGGAAACTTCATTATCTAGCATGGGAGGGGGAATGCTTTCATTTTCTCAAGAGAGTTTGTGTGAGAGAATGCAAAACTTGATTGAGTGTTGCCAAGTTGTTTTCAAGCTTCTTCATTTTATTTGATCTTAAGCATAATCACTTTCGTAAGTACATGTACAGTATTACGATTTCTTCTCCCCTGACTGTAATCGGAAAGTTCGCCATAACGATGATCGCTAATGTGTTTGCAGATGTGCCGATATGGGAAACACGTGGTTCAAAGGAATGCACCATGTGCTACTGCAAGTTTAATGGATAGAATGCGCCATAGGCTTAGTTACGGTAAACAGTTTACGTTCGATGCGAATGATTATTACGTCTTTCAGGATCGAGGAATAATACACACAAAACATGCAAACAAACAAATCCACGAACGAGTGTTGATAACCAAAATTCATATAATGAAAAGTAATAGGCAGTTTTGATGAGCGTGAAATTAATTGTCATAATTTTGCTGTTTAATCGGGTGGTGGCTGCATCACATAGGACATCGCAGTGAATTTGTCTAGGCATATGAGACATTTCATATATTTCTGTGATTGCATTTTTGAGTGATTAATCAATTCCTTTTAACAGTTCGGGAACATATAAATGCATTGTACTTAGATCAAGTACACAATAATCGACGGTTCGATGTATGCGCCTAAAGAAAGGCGAAAGAATCAGAACATCTTTGCAATGATTCCTTTAACTCAACTCACCAGCGAGTTCTTCGATCGATATTAGACCAGTGCGCGCATTCTTTCGACTGGCACCTGGGGTCTGGCACGCACCTGGTTTTGTGGAAATTTCCACAAAGGGAGAGGGTGGGGTTTTTCCAATCCCAAGAGACCGCATTACACAAGAAGACAATCTCGTCGCTTCTATTATTTTCCGTCACTTGTGTTTCCCCCTTATTCTTTGCTAATAATGAACATTTAGGTTGAACTTGATGATGGTTGTTCACACGTGGTTCCTTTTGTTGTGAGGTGTAGGTATTTTCTTTTTTATCATTCTTGGGAGGGGAAAGAAGAGTAAAAGAGGGAAAACTCATTTAAATAAATGAAGGGCACGTACGCTCAGCATCCACAGCAAGCCGTCTTTTACATCAGCATCGTTGATTATCATCACCATCATCAGGCATCACTCCGATAATTTTGTCCTTTTCTTATAAACATTTAGAAACACGATCACCATCACTCGAGATAAACACGTAGCAGTGGCAGATCCAGAGGGGGCGCATGAGGCGCACGCCCCCTTTATTTATCGTTAAAAGAAAAGAAAAAAAAAAGAAGTGAAACCCGGAAGTGGCACCAGAAATATTACAGAATTCCTGGATCCGCCCCTGCCTGTACGAAAATAAATGACAACAAACAAAGTATCAACAACCTCCCCGACAACTACATAAACATTACCACAGAGCACACCGAAGCGGCTGGGATCAAACACCCTTCGAAATACTGCAGCAAAGCGGGAAATCGCCGTTACTAAAATGCATATGTACACAGTGCAAGGCAATTAAAAGAATTACCTTTAAATATTTCAGAATATAAAGGGAACAAATTAAGTGATATGAAACGAAAGAAATTGTATACCAAACGAGAGGTATGAGAAACGACCTCCAATATTATAGGCCCTTAGCCGCAGCATATCAACAAACATGAGTAGGCACACGGAATATGCGTGTTTGGGATTCCTCCCTTCTATATTTCTTTCCTGAACTACTAGTATTCCCAATGCCCGAATAAAATAATGACTAGTTTGTTACTCTGATTTCTTCTTCTGAGGTAAGGAAGTTCGTTCATCCGAAAACGAAAGGATTGACACTCCGAAAGTTTGCTAATCGGACAATGCCCCCCCCCCAAAAAAAAAACAGCCCACAAAATGCTCGTTAATCAAATTATTGGTTAATAATAGTGAAAGACGATAATAATGATAATAATAATAATAATAATAATAATAATAATAATAATAATAATAATATAACAAAAGACAGAAATAAAACAATATATGGCCCTATAGCAATTACCCGCAGCATGATTACATTTTCGAATAAACAAACATGGATAGGCACAAGGAATATGCGTGTTTCGGATTCGAAATAACGCCGTAACCATCGGAATAGCGCACCCGTTTTCTTTTTAGGAATAATGAACACCAAGGAAATGAATAAATTATTTCAAACTATAAGAATCCAACGTAATTCTTGCCTTAATGATTTTCCTCCCTTCTATATTTCTTTCCTGAACTATTCCCAATGCCCGAATAAAATAATGACTAGTTTGTTACTCTGAAAGTGGTGTTGTGAGTAAAGGAAGTTCGTTTATCCGAAAACGAAAGGATTGACACTCCGAAGGTTTGCTAATCGAACAATGACCAAAAAAAAAAAATAATAATAGATTTTATTTTCACACTAGGTACGAACGTCTGCAAGGTGTAGGGAATTTGCGTGTTACGGAACATTTTATCAGTTTCGCATCAGCGAACTTTACGTGGGTACTACAAAAATGCCTCCCCCCTAAAAAAAAAAAAAAAAAAGTATTACACCAACACTTGAGCATAACAACAAACAAGAAAGCTAACAAACAAATAAACAACTTAAGATTTAATCTCATTTAGCTGCTTTGAATATTTCACGTTCCGTCTGTATATTATACTTCTTTTCAGAATTATCTCTCGCTTCCCGCTTCACAACTAGGAAATAAACGATGTCATACTACAAGTATATAAGAATTAAACTTATTGTCTTGCTCTAATATAGAATTCATTATTCCAAAAGTTCGTTTATCCGTGAATACAAAAGGCTCGATACTACAGTACTACGAAGGTTTGCTTATCCGACAATAACGCACCTACCCAATCACAAACATTCGTGCATTTTCGGATTATGAATCATAATATAATTTGACTATCACATTTACGAACATCTATACTAGTATTTCGTGTAGGGAAGTCGCGTGTATCTGAACGTTTCATTTTCGTACTAACGAACCTTTATATGGGTGCATGGGTACAACGAACATGACCCTCAACCCCCCCCCAAAAAAAAAAAGAAGAAAAAAAAAAAAGAAAGAAAGAAAGAAAGAGCTTAGTCAAACTAAGAATCAGTCAGAATTAGTCGCTTTGAAAATTCCACGTACCGTCTGAATTATCTCTCTGTCCAATAAAGAAATAAACGATATGAAACTAAGAATTAAACTTATTGTCTTGTTTTAAATATTTTTTTTTTTGCTTTTCTGATTCAATAAAAAAACGGGCAATGTAACGCGCAATTGCTGAAGAAAGAAAATATATTTAATGACCAAATAACGGCGAACAAATCCTTCTAATTTCTTTTTTCCTCTTTTGGGGGTTAATTTTCTTTCTAATACTCAAATGGATTTTACGTACACGCAATTTTAGTGAAACCATTTTCTTTTTGGTCGGCATTCTACGATAAGGTTCCTGTGGGTTCCCGCTCGCCAAAATTGCGTGATTTCTCTTAAATACTATGAACCCGAGTGATCTCTGATTGGTAATTTAGTCTATTTCATGATCAACAGTTGTTTATTTTCTGCTTGTAAAAAAAAAAAAAAAAAAAAAAACCACCACGTGAACTACTCGTACTAGTACATCGTACATATCTCTGTTTCGTTCAGCCAGTCTCACCTGCCTGGAGGGTGTTTCATAAAGCTGTTCGTAAAGTTACGAACAACTTACGAGCGACTGGTGATCAGTTCTTGTGCTGAATTATGGAAATTCTGATATGTATAGCACATCAGAACTGATCACCAGTCGCTCGTAAGTTGTTCGTAACTTTACGAACAGCTTTATGAAACGGGGCCCTGGTTCAGCCCACAGAACGTGGTTCAGGCGAGCGAGCCATGCCATAGCAATGGCGACGCACACACGGCGCACTCGCCTTTCCCACCACGTGCACTTTCCCTGGTTAATACGGTTACATGCAGCCAGCAGCATGAAATGGATGTATCAGGTGACTTACTAAATGCAGTGATAAAACGGTACCGTACTTACAGCTAGGGTAAGGGAAACTAAAACTTTTACAAATTGCTTCAATGAAAACGGCATCGATATATGTATACATGTTACCATTTTAATATTATCATGTGTATCAGGTGAATTCCACGCCTGTCTACAGTTCTCATTCCGACCGCTGTGCTACTTGCTGAGTCTTGCAGTGTGATTCTTGCCGGCTGGCTAGTAGTGGATGTGGCCACTACACACACGTGTATTCCATGTGCGCCTTGGATCACGGACGCTTCTAACGAAATTTGGACGAAACTGCCGAGCTCCGAACACGCATTTTCCGAACGAGCAACGCATTTGCCGAACGGAATTGAGCGGGCGGTCGTGCGTGAAATGCGTCCACAAAGCGTCCACAAAGCGTCAGAATCGTTGCTACTGGATCGATAACGAACTTTCGTTGGAAAACGAAATTGACGGAGGCGTTTCTTATTGCGCGTACTGTAGTGTGTCTCTGCATTACACTGATTTTTATTCCTGCGTCACTTCAGACATTTCACATTATAAGAACATAAAGATAACACAGTTACATGTATTAGCACTGCAGAAAACATTTTTAAAGTTTTCTCTCATGTCCAACTATGAAGACACATTGGGGAATTCAGTGTTATATCTCTAAATTCTCATGCATATCTGTACATTTTAGAGCAAAAATACTAGCAGACAATTCTGCAGGCAAATGAGAACTACACGTTTTACTCTTTTTTTGTTTAAAGATTTTGTCAACAATACGAGGGCAGAGAAGAGCCAGTCGAGTGAGTGCTGCAAATACAAGACTATGGTTTGCCTCCATCTCCACTCCCTTTGACCTCTCAGCATATCTGAATGACTTGACTGACTGGGTAGGAATCACGAGTGTTTATTGGAAGGCTGCCAAAACTTTCTTTACTTACTTCTGTCGTCTTATGGGAAAGAACAGGACTCTGATTTATTCATTTATTCTTTAATGGGGGGGGGGGGGGGTGGGTATGACTGGGCTGTACGTCTAAGTATACCGGTACATCAGTTTCATATTTGCATATGTGCTCGTTAGAGTACTTAAGCACCAGTCTTTTCAGTAGTGATTCAAATAAGACTGGGTTTGAAGTTTCCCACTTCAGTTCTCAATGGTGGGAAAATTTGACACTGATGGAAGTTTGGACTCACATCAGTCTTATGGTTGCAACATGCAAATTTAGCTCAAGTGATAAACCCATCAATTTCCTAATGATTGGTTGGTACTGCAACCTCATCATTCTTTCCAAATGTGAAATAGGTGCAAGAAAATAAGAACCCCTTGAAATATAAGTACAGTGTATGTTTGAATTTGAAATTAATGTCAAAAATCTTTTTTTTTAGACTCACACATTTTGTGTACTTGCATTCTTGTTTATTAGCGCATGACAGAGAGGGAGAGAGTGAAAGAAACAAAGAAGGGGAAAGATACTGTATTTAGTACTGTACATGTATGCATCACAATGTGCATATTGTGTGGATCTGAAAATCTGTGGTACTTGATGATTAATAAGAAAACTGACTGAACCACAAGACTATCTGTATTTCCATATCAGTCAAAAGATTAGCTGTGCAAACACCCCAACAGACAGCCCATTACCCTGTAGTTTCCACAATAATGCATTATAACAATAGCTTTAATGACCATTCCCCTGGGCAAATTCCCATCTCTGATAGAGTTAGCTCTGACCTTTGCACTTCCAGAGGCAAAGCTCTAGTCCACCTAGTATGTCTTCACAGAGTGTAAGCAGTAACCCTATGCACTGAAATCTCACTCCAATGCACGCTACCAACACCAGGCATTGCCACATTGCATGGTGCGGCTCTAGCGTCACAGAAGGTCTGCCATTACGAATCTACTCGGCCGTCAAAGCCTCACACACAATGCACGCTGTGGGGCCCCCACACCATGACCTTCAGCTTCAATGCACACAAAATCAATGGGAAGCATGCTTGCTGCGGTCAGGTGTAAAACTGCATTGTGGCTGCAATGTTGCTTTGTATGTACAACAGTGTCAGTGTAAATTACATTATTTTTCTACACCGTGTATATGCTGCACAATGTACACCAAACATGGTGAGGATCACAGCAGTTTCGACTCAGATTCGTGTTCAAGTCTATGACAAAGTTACCATATGGTAGGCAAAAGTGTATAAGGGCCTCACAGAAGATGACTGACTATTCAATTGCTGTTTACCATCAATACGTCAAACTCAACAAAACCTACATACAGTGTAGTTAGCACCTTTTTGTGTTGTCCCAAAGCCTGCACTTTCAAGGGAACTGTGCCACAAAATCTATGAGGATGCATATACTTTGTAGTGTACGCAAAGAACCTGAAAATGATGACATAGTTAGGGAACTAAATACCGAGCCAGTTTTGGACTACAGTCAAACCTGTCAATAGCAGCCACCCAAGGGAGACAAAGAAGAGTGGCTGTTATAGACAGGTTATCTGACCTTTGTGTGCATGTCTACATCATTGTATAGTACTTACATACTGTACAAATTGTATGTATACTGCTGTGCATACGCATGATACACACATGTGTTGAACAATGCCAGTATTGATCAAGTTGTCCCACAGTAGCATGTGTATAATCGTGAAGAAAGCTTTACACTTGTCCATTATCATGACTGAACGAGTGACGAGTGGAAGGGTGGCTATCATTGAATGTTACCCATGAATGACTGGCAAGGCTACAAAACAGAAATCATGCTAAATTGTCAGCTCAGCTGCAGCAGCGGCTCCGTGTGGGTCTTTTGCCGCTCCCGTTGGCCGCTATATAGACAGGTTAAAATGTACCGTGGGAGTGAAAATTCGTGGCCGCTGGCCACGCGGGACAGGTGGTCGCTACAAACAGGGTCTCTAACAGGGCTTTTCTCTCGGGGGATCTTTCAGTTGCTACATACGGCAGGTGGCCACTATAGACAGTGGCCGCTAAGGCAGGTTTGACTGCAATACTAAATATTTTTCTGCCAAGTGCTCTCAATGGAAAAGTTTACAAATTATATAAACTGAAGTCAGTACAGGTCTTCGTCCTCCTAAACTGACATCCAATTGATGAAGGAATGTAATCTCAAGTTTAAGTCAATAAACTGCAATAAGGCCTTTGCTTTGAGAAGAAAAAAAGAGACATTAAATACACTGTATATATCAAATGCAGGAAATGAATGAACACACTTAGTACATCAGACAAGGAAAACAAAGAGAAGAGTTTAAACTACATAAACAGTACAATGTAGTTGTTGAAAAATTAAGCATATTTGATGGCTACCTCCACTTCTGAAAGACATACATTCAACATGATTCATCAATACAGCAGAATATTTTTTTTTTCATTTCAGACAGATATTATGTGATGACATTTCATATTAGGTCAGCCAAAGTTGTGGTTAGATGTCCTTCTTCCTCTGGCCAGTAACAAAAGCTAATGGCTAGTTTTACCTTCTGGGATTATTCATCAAAATCTTCCTATGCGTGACACTGTTGACACTAACCAAATACACACATTGTACACTCCATCATTTTATATCTTTTTTTTTTTTGTGAGTGCATGTGGGAATACCTACACAACAGCTGTTCATTTTCAGTAAAGAAGGCCAGATAATTCCAACAACACGTATAATGAGACTCACTTTCACTAACAGCAATTTTCTGGAATGTCATATTGATTGCGCATATCACAAATGCTTCGCTAGATGGCAGCATTCTAATCACTACTATTTGGGAATGGTGTATCACCGTTCCCTATAAAAAAACAAAGAGAAATCTTCAGCAACATAACTCACATATACAGAACTCAGATTCTGTTCTCAGATTCATGTTACTTGGAATGCAGGAACTTACATTGTAATTTCTTGTTAGTTGTTGTTGTTCTTGATCAAGTTGGCAGGTCTATTTTGTGCATTTTAATGCGTGCATCAATGCCAGGTTATGTCATCTGCCTTTCTTAACCCTATCTCTGTCACGGGCCGATTAAATCGGCCCAAAAACTGCAATAGAAATGCTTCGGCCGATATTATCGGCCCTATTTTGATTGACAGATTACTTCAAAGGCTATGACACTACCACTCTATAAACTCATTTGTGATTGGCTGACAGTGTAAGGAAACGACTTCCAGCGTGAAAAAAGCTTCTCCACCTTTAACCAATCAGGAAAGCTTTCTCAAAGTCCAAGAAATTGTGGTGGCCCCGCCCATGTTCATTTGCATTCAGACTGCAATGTATTGTGTACAGTTTTGCCATGTGTGGAGAACTTACACGAATCTGTATATGTGGGACTGTAATAGAGATCGCCGCGAGCGATGAAAAGATCGTACACGTGGGTCAATTTTCATCTATTTTATCTAAGTCAAAATAGTAAAACATGAAGTGAAAACATTCAGATTAGGGATTTCAACATCTCTGAATTCTGTGAAGGTGTATAGTTTCAGTAATATCGGCCTCATAAATGATCTGAAGAATAGATGAACACTGCTCATTCGGTGCAGCAGTTACAGCAGTGCAATGGGTCTCTAGTTAGCCGGGGCCAGCGGGGCAGGTGGAAGGAGCAATAGGGTTACAGTAGCTTCCTGCTGGCGGCTTGAAGCTGTACAGTCTTGATGTTGGGGTATGTTTGACTGTTTATTATTATTACATGATGAAACCGTCACTATGCGAAACTTCAGATCAATGCAGGTTTATCATAAAGAAAATGACTGCTGTGATAGTTAATTCTGTTTCAATAAGGAAAGTGCAGAAAGTCGTAGACTAGCATATGATGATCAACTGGAATGCATGGACACTCCAACGACGCAACGTCGATATTTTCAATAACATTTTTTATCCTGAGATTATCTTATGATTATGGCATTATCATAGGAGAAGATTAATATAAATTTGAAAGAAAAAAGCACAATTCAATTTATATTTTCAGCTTGACAGGATACAAACATGCTTTGTCTACTTTCAGGCCAACATCACTCACAAAATCAGAAATTACAAAAATGTGTGAAATCTAGGTTGTAATTGCCACAGACTTTTGTTCATAAAATGAAAAGTACTGATGCTATTGATGAAAAAATCATACCATCTGAAAGCTGAATAAATTCTCTACAACATCTATGAGACCTTTTTGTGATGCAAGCTTATGTTGTGTGGAAAAATGAGGTGGTAACATGTAGAAATATGTCTGCATTGATAATTATGTGACATAAGAGGGCGTCCTACTTAAAATTGAAGTGCGCCCTCACTCAGATTATTACGGAAAATTAAAGTTTAGACCATAAGCTTTCAAATGATGTATAACATGACACATTAATGTCAATAATAATAATCAGAAATGGCCATCAACAATCTTGTGTCTGTGCACTGCAAAATGTCTGAGCAGTCTGGCTACGGCGTATGTGACAGATATAGGGTTAAGGTGTAAAAATGTGACTGAATTCAGACATGTATGTAACCCACAACATGGTCCTGTGATGCCATATTGTGTATGCACTATCAAAGTACAGTACAGTCAAACCTGCCTTAGTGGCCACCTGTCTATAGCAGTCACCTGCCGTATGCCACCACTGAAAAATCCCTCAGAGAAAAGCCCTGTTAAAGACCCTGTGTATAGCGACCACCTATCTAACGCGGCCAGCGGCCACAAATTTTGTTTCCCGCGGTAGATTTTAGCTCGTCTATAGCGGCCACAGACCCACATGGAGCCATAACCGAGCCGGTAATTCAGTGTGATTTTCTGCTTTGTCGCGTGCCTGTCATTCACGAGCAACGTTCAGTGATCACCATCGCTGCATTCATTAGTCATTCAGTCATGATAATGCAATTAGTGTAAAGCTTTCTTCACAACTGTGCACATGCTACTGTGCAACAACTTGACAAACATCAGCATTGTTCAATGAATGAAACACAAGTGTGCATACGTATACACATTCATGTGTACACGTGTACTTGTAGATGTATGCAACGATGATACATGTACATGTAGGCAATGCACATAAAGTCGGATAACCTGTCTACAGCGGCCACCTGTCTACAACAGTCACTTTTTTGCCTCCTTTGGGTGACCACTACAGACAGATTTGACTGCACTTTGTATGTAATGTCTACAGTGACAGACATAATAAATGCCCACTGTTCTAATAAAATAGGCAGTGAATTTTCTCTCCTCTATTTGAACGAGATTTGTTACAACTTTTGATTTGTAAGTTGATAGCAATGTGACACTTTTCCTTCAAAAATCTGAAGTCAATAGCATCAGTAAACCTGCATTTTGTATCAATGCTCATAACACAAATCTCATTGATGAGTAGTGGATGGGGCATGTGGGCTGACATGGGTCAATGGACGCATTGTATGAGGGTTCAGCTGTCCACAGTTGCTTCCACTTAACAGAGCAATAGCATGTTATTGCCTTTCACTCCTTCTGAAAGTGAAACAATTTTATCTGATGAAAGTTTGGTTATTCACACTCAAAACTAAACTCTAGCTTTACAGACACACAATTTTAAAAAAAAAGTGACTAACTCAGGATTGCATGTAAACAAACATAAACATATCCTAAACTGTGTATATAAGTTCCTTTAAGCCAAACAGAAGAAAAGCTATCAAAATGTATGCAAGTGCAAGAAAGGCTTAAACTACAACATAGAATCATGCTGGTATGTATCTACACTGTATATGTCATCTTCTGTATATATACATTTTGCTATTTAATGTACATATGTTCATCAATATTATTCAGGGCTCCATGGAAGACCACTATTTATTGGTGAATGGACTACCCTGACAAAAGATTAGAAATAAATAAATAAAAATAGAATCAAATGTTCTATTGCACTGACCTACCTGGCAGAAGCACTGGTCTGAGGGCAGAAAAGGTGATTACTGCAGTATGTGACACAAAGGGATACTTACCATTGACCTTAGCAACCGGGGCAGGGGCAGCAGCAGCAGCAGCAGCAGATGTAGTAGTAAGTGCCGGACTTGAACTACCAGCAGCATTTGCTGTGGGTGCCACGACAGGATTAATGGGTGCTTTGGTCCATGCATTGACTTTAGGCGGTGGCGCCGGCGTGGCGTCCACTTTTTTCTTGGCCATCATTTCCTTCTTGGCCTCCTCGGTTTCCTTGGGGTCCCTGGCACTCTTGTCTGTCCTTGGGCTCTTCTGCTTGTCACGGGGCCCGTTGGGCTGTCTGGAGTTAGTCCTACCCCCACCAGACTTAGCTGCCTGATAGGCCTTGCTATTTTGAGATTGCTTTTGATTGGAGTTTGGCGGTGGTCGTGAGGCGGCTGAAACCGCGGCCGGTTGAGGCTGCGAAAGAGACGGAGGCGGTGGTGACGTCACGCTGTTTTGAACACTTGGCACCACAGGCGGTGTTACCTCCTTGTTCCGATGCCATGCATTCACCTTAGGCGGGGGAGCTGGAACAAACTTCTTTTTCTCCGCCGCTTTTTCGGGTGTCTTGCCATCCTTCTCCTGCGCTTCTTCCTGCTTTCCGTCCTTGGACACAGGGGGCGCTGTCGCTGGATTCACATTTTCCTTCGACTCCGACGAATTCTGTGCCGCCTCATGGTTCTCCGTTGGAATGGGGTCCTGCTGAACTTTCTCCGGTGGCCCTAAAACAGCGCTGCTGTAGCTCGGCTGTTTCGCCACTTCAGCAGCCATGGCAACCTGGATCTTGCACCACTCTCAAAACACTTTCACACGACTCGTTGCTGCAGAAATATTGCTTCTCGCTGATGTATGCTCAGTGTTTTTGGCTAGGTGCAGCATGTGTTCTTCAAACTGCCATGGCTGGGAACGAAGTTCCTCGTAAATCTGTCAAAGATGCCACACTCTTCAGACTATGCTTTCGAGGATGGTCTGCGTCAGGAAGCTCCCTGAAATCAAAACAGAACCATCATCAATCATCAATACCGATTGTTACTTCTATTTGAATTTTAAAATAATGTTTCTGGCACCCTTCGGGCGGAGGCATAAAAAGCCATTGTGAAGTATATAAAGTTAACAGAATGAAATCACACAAAATCTAACTAATCAATCTTCATAGTATTATTTCTGCTTCTCTTCTTTTTCTTTACTTTTTTTAACTTTTTTTCTTGACTCTGCTATGTTTGAAGTGGCTTTGTTGGCGTGATACACTTCACAAAATACTGTACTTAGCACCACTAGTTTTGGCCACTAGTTTTTTCTTGAAATGATCCTTCCAAACATTTCCTATTAAACCAAACTTCCGCATGCAATAAAGCACACAAGCCAAGTTCTTCTTGCCTTTCTGTCATGCCCAAAACCATGTCTTGTTTCAAAACATGAGAAACTGACTATTAGGCCAAGTAAAAAAAGAAAGTAGTTTCTCATCTGGGTTTTTTGAGCAAGGCGATGAGGGAGGTCCTTACTATTTGACATCTTGGTATTTTTTAGAGGATTGTCAAAATGAAAGTAATATGTGTTTCTCGTCCGGTAATTCTGAGAAAGGTAACGAGAGAGGGCTTTACTATTTTCTATATCCAATTTATGAAATGAAATATCACTCTGGCAGCTGTGTTATGAGGGACCAGTTCCCAAGTGTATGTCTTGCCTGCACTCTGTGCATTTTCAAACAAATAGATATATGTACCATACTTGAAATGAAACTTCATGCTTGCAGAAATACATTTGCTTTTTCTTTCCACACAGATGTCAAGGGAAAATGACCATCTTAATACTGGTACAGTGTATTTAGTGTTGTAATGGCATTTCTGATACCAGTGTACTTGCAATTCTGATGTATTGTGCTATTAATTGAAACAGGTATAAAACATGTCTTTCAACAAATGTACGACTGAAATAAATTCCAGGATATTCAAAACACTGCTTTATTTATCAGTGGTGTTTGTGACTTTTTGTGTCCATAAAACACAGCTGGTATGTATCTGCATTTCTTCACAGTACAATTATTGTAGCACATTCAACTGGAAACTGGCTTGTACAATTGCAGATGGATGTCAAAATGATACTGATATGGCATTGTGGCATTAAACATTTAAAGATGTTCCTTCATGTTCCAAAAAGACATTTGATAATCACTCATTATTTAAATGATGAATGATTGTATACCACACTACAGATGATACGACTCACGGCCGTGTCCGTGAATTTACATCGTTAAAAAAAAGTATCCCGCAGAAATACGAGACAAACCAGAATCCATGGAAAAGGTATTTATTTTGTAGATACACCCATTTAATAATTCTACATTTGCTGGAAAGCGCATTCATTTTCTCTTCAAAATAGAACAATACATCGCCGTCAGATGCAACGTTACAGAGCAGAGTGTACGGGCCTCTAGCGGGTTACACATTCGAATGTGTTCATGCGTGCCTGCAGACAGCTGACAGACCAGGGGATGGGGACCCTGGGCCCTGTTTCATAAAGCTGTTCGTAAAGTTACGAACGACTTACGAGCGACTGGTGATCAGTTCTGTTGTGCTATACAGTACTTATCAGAATTTCCATAATTCAGCACAAGAACTGATCACCAGTCGCTCGTAAGTTGTTCGTAACTTTACGAGCAGCTTTATGAAACACCCCCCTGGACAGCTAGCTACAGCTGTACAGACACGCACCCTTTGCCAATACGGTGCGGCACGGCCAGCGCCACTGCACTGGCACCGTACCTTCCGACACTGCACACACATGCACATAGTCACAATGACATGAAAATGTATACAAACTCGATACAATCCTCACAAGCATTTGTACAGTACAATTCATCCGCTTAAGATATGAGAAAAGGGGAAAAATACGAACAATGCGCAAAATAATTATGCGTTGAATATCAGCGATTGTTCGCAATAATGTTGCCGCTATCGCGTTCACGACGTACCGAGTGCGCTGTACATCACAACCCAGGCCGGCCCGCGCCGCCCACCCATCCAACTCAGTTCGACTGCTTTGTGGGTCATTCCTCCTTGCCGAGCTCGCAGTGTGAAATGCATGCATTATTATATACGCACTACAGAAGCTACAGCTGTACTACAGCTAAGTAGAGGACGCAAGGCGTAATTAGAAATGAGACATCATCACGATTGGTAGGTGAATTGTCGATTTTTTTTTTACGGCGGCCGAAAAAATAGTAAATATCAAAAAAAGTCGATGCGGCAACTGAAAATCAATGCGGGCGGGGAGCAGGCTGGGACGAGAATTATGAATTTCTTGGTATTTTCAGCGCCATTTTGAAAATAGTAAATAGTAAAAAAATCGACGCCGCGGCCAAAATCGATGCGCGCGAGGACGAGAAACTGGTTTCTTTTTTTACTTGGCCTTAACATGAAGAAAGACTTCCCGACGATTTTGCGAGTGGTTAAATTTTGGATCGTGGAGTACAGTACTGAATAGAGAAAGGTATATGTGCACATCACATTCACACCGGAATCACAGCCAATATTTTCATGTGTCTTTCATATTCGCGGATAGCACCTGACTCGCGAAATTCGCAAAAATAAATAAAAACCCCGCGTAATATTTGGCGTATACAGTAATGGCTTCTCACCCAGTGTACATTCCAGTAGCCATCATTATGGTCTATTTCCTTTCCTTTTTCTATCAAAATTTTGGTATACAAGGCATGTAGCATGCCCTAATAAAATACTGAATTTGTATTTGTGTGTGTGTTTGGCTTGCCATAGAACCAGTAGCCATTTGTCTCATTCACAATGGTAACGGACAATGACAATCACACCGTCTGCCCCACATTCCACACATAGTGAATGCCACTGATTCTATGGCAAGCCGGATTCTCGCTGGTTTCGGTATCTCTGAGAGTCCAAAATGATCACATTTTGAAAACTGAAAGGGTTTACAACAAGGCAATCGCCAAATTGTGTCTCGCCCATTCGCGTACAAGGAATTAATATTCTTTATAACTCCCAGAAGTTAATTGATCTGCTTATGACCTTTGACCTTGTGGTGACCTTCAACACCTAAGGGACATTTACCATCCAAGTTTGGTCACAAACGGACAAAGGGATCAAAAGTAATGAGCCATAATCGAAACGCGTCGTAAAAACTTAACATTGGGCCCTAAAAATTTGTTGACCCCTTTCTGTGACCTTTGACCTTGTGATGACCTTTAACTCCCCAAGGGACATCTACCGTCCAAGTTTGGTCACAAACGGTCATAGGGATCAAAAGTTATGAGCCACAATCAAAACGCGCCCTAAAAACATAACATTGGGCCCTAATAGTTTGTTGACCCCTGTCTGTGACCTTTGACCTTGTGACGACCTTCACCTCCCCATGGGACATCTTCCATCCAAGTTTGGTCACAAACGGACAAAGGGATCAAAAGTCATAAGCCATAAACGAAATGCGCCCTAAAAACTTAACATTGGGCCCTAAAAGTTCGTTGACCCCTGTCTGTAACCTTTGACCTTGTGGTTACCTTCAATTTCCCAAGAGACATCTACCATCACCCAAGTTTGATTGCCATTGTAGCAACATGTGCTGAGTTACGTGTGATAAGAGAGTCTTGCAAGTAAACTTTAACGTATGACCTCAAATGACCTTTGACCTTATCATGTGACCTCTTACGGCACTATAACATGAAGGTACCCCCAGTGCATCCATCACCCAAGTTTGATTGCCATTGTAGCAACATGTGTCGAGTTACATGTGATAAGAGAGTCTTGCAAGTAAACTTTAACGTATGACCTCAAATGACCTTTGACCTTATCCTGTGACCTCCAACGGCACCATAACATGAAGGTACCCCAAGTGCATCTATGACCCAAGTTAGGTTGTAATCCAAGCAACTTATGTGAAGTTATTTGTCAAAAGAGAGTCTTGCAGGTAAACTTTAACATAGAAAAGAGAGTCTTGCACATACTCTTTAATATATGACCTCAAATGACCTTTGACATCATCACATGACCTCTGACAACACCATAACATGAAGATACCCCTAGTGCTTCTATCACCCAAGTGTGGCTGCCATTGCTGTAACAGTTGCCAAGTTATGCATCATAAGAGAGTCTTGCAGGTAAACTTTAACATTTGTGACGGACGACGGACGGATGACGGACGGACGACGGACGGACGCCATTTGGATCCCTTATAATTAGTCTCGCCTTCACCTCCAGTGGGCGAGACAAAAATGGTCATAAAATCACAACGCATTAACCAAAATTAAAGAACTTTGTGTCATTCTATTGGAAAAATAATGGTCTTTCTGATAGCATGCAAAATAATGACATATTTGCATGAATATTGCTGAAATTAAAGATCTTAGGTGTTCCGTTCTTTCTGGGCCACCCTGTATATAGGCCATTCTGGTGGAATTATGGGCGGCTTGCATTGAATAGTGAACAAAAAAAAATAATAAAATGATGCACCAACAAAATTGGATGCACATTAGGAATAGAAACTACTTTGTTTTTTACTTGGCTTTATAATCATATATCACAAGTTGATTGTGGTGACTCCACCACCCGAGCCAGACCATAGCCACAGCATAAACAAAAGGCAGTGTATACAACCACACGCGTGTGTCTTTACCATCCTGCCACACGAGTGTGGTTGTAGCCATGGCCCGAGTCGCTGGATACAGCCACACTCGTGTGTAATGTACAGTGTACATATCCACACACACGGAGAAACTGATCGCCGTGCGTATCAAGCACATGAACACCACACAACCAGCTTGCTCGCAAAGCGATGAAAGTAACCTCATTTTCATACCTTCTAATATTGTTTTCTTACAAATATTTTTTATTGCTCCGTTCTTATCGTGTTTGCTTGATACGGTGGGTCTAGAATTAAAAGCAAAGTTACAACTGCCGCTAAACTGGGGGACTTTGGACTGACATCACTAGACTGCAGGTGGCAGGCCCTACATCATGTACATCGTGACTTCGGGTGCATGCTAGCGATTGCTCAGCGCAGCTGCAGCAGTAGCCTAGCCAGCGCAGTTGTGCTGCCGCCTGCACCACCCCAGCAGGGACCCGCGTGCCAGCTGCCTGCGTACGCTAGGTGCCCGATTTGCGAGTTACTGTACCCGAACGAATGAAGGCGAAGTCTAAATAATGACGCGATGCATGATCAATCGTAAATCAAAGTGCAAAATCAATTGTAACTTTGCTATTGATTTTAAATTCATCTTATCAAATAAAGAAAAATGAGAATAAAGTTCAAAATAAAATGTCTACTAGGTGGCGATGGTGAGATAATATTAAATGAAATTAATCTAGGAGGTAAGTTCATTGCTTTATCGCGTGTTGATGTGACCACACACAGCGTGTTCCCCGCTACGCAATGTAGGGTTGGGGGTACCACGTATCGTCACCCTAAGGATCTGTAGCTTGTTTATTCTAAAAATATAACACAAATCCGCCTAATTCTTACCTCAATGCCATAAATACTGCAGTTTTGAATGTCGTGACCGTCTCGTTGATTATGAATCTCCGTTTTAAAATAGCGCAATTTTAGTGCGTGCGTTCCGTTTTCTTCACGCAGCTAAAAAGGGAACCTTGCGATCGGCACCCCCTAACCTCCATAGGTATACACGTGAATTTCACAGCATAGGTAATACACGTGAATTTCACAGGCCATAGGTAATACACGTGAATTTCACAGCCATGCGTCATTACTGAGCGGATGTGTAATTTTTAGCTTGGTTTGTTTGAGTTTGATTTTCGTTTCTTCGTTTTTATTGTTTTTATAGCTAATGACACTTAATCCCGCGCTTACTTTTTCGTTCTATACGCAAACAGCCATGATACGCAGGGTGCCGATGGGAAGGTGCCCTGCCGATAGGTGGTGCCCCAACCATGTATAAAGCTTCTCGCCGTGTGTGGATATGTACACTACATTACACACGAGTGTGGCTGTATCCAGCGACTCGGGCCATGGCTACAACCACACTCGTGTGGCTGGATGGTAAAGACACACACGTGTGGTTGTATACACTGCCTAAACAAAAATACAAGTCATGTTCCATTTCTATATCACATTCAACTTTGAAATTAAATTCCGCTCCACATGCCGATAGATGTTTTGCATGTTTTAAATCATCTAATTTTTGAAGAATAACAATATTAATTAAATATTCTCTATTTGACACATTACTAAATAGTTTCCAGTCAGGTTGTCTCCTAATGACGTAAATGGCGGTAATTTCATACCGGGGAATACCATTTCATTCTGATTGATCTATAGCATTCCTCGCTTGAACCAGCTCCGGGCGGCAGCGGCGCGCTGCATTTGGCCATTAGCGCGCACATGCATGTGTAGAAATGTACGTAGGGTACACACAGTACGTGCGGTGGCTGCATGCATGCAGCGCAGTCGGCCCATATCGGAAACTCACGTACAAGTACCTGCAAACAGCCACAGGCAAAAGCCCGATCTATAGCTGGGCAGAGTATATCTTTTGACAATGTAACCGCAATCTCTAATGTAGCTGGTATGTTCAAGATGAAATTGATAACTTAAACTCTGTACACGCACATTATTGCATCTTCAGCACGTTCCATTATTGTAAAAAAGCAAGATCTCGTGGTAGTGTCTTGCAGTCCCGATCCCGTGCGCACACAGACAAGCTATCGAGTATCGTTCCCACCTCTGAACCATACGTGTACTTACCTACACACTCCTCCTGCTCCTTCCAGTTGTTTCACGGCGAAATATAGAATGCTAAATTTTAAGAAAATGTCTCTCTTTGTGCACCCTGTGACCCAAACTCAGTCTTCCTCTTCCAGAATAAAACTATAAAATATAGAAGCTCTTGCTGGCAGACATCCGAGGCACTCGAAATCATAGAAATTCCGTTCGTTATGCTTTCAAGCCCATGCACATGTCGCCATTCCGCAGAAAGAGGGTACCTAGCAGTTCGCGCATGCGTGAATGCGAACGAGCCTCCGAAGTGCGTAAATGACGTCACACGGACCATGCTGTTTCATGCTTTCGGGACCTCCGTGTTTTTCACGCATGGCGCTATACACATTATTTTTTTTTCCCCAATTTTTTTTAACGGATACTGTCCTGTAAAAGTGGATATAATTTGTTAGTAATTTTTGCGCGCTTGGCTGGGTTAGATGAATTTTGCATGTTCTTAATTCCGCGGAATCAGGACATTTGATTACAGGAACGACAACGTAATACATGCAAAAATATTCACGTGCCTTTATTTTCGTGTTACCTTCTGGAAGCGCGAAATGAGCGAAAATTTCCACTTTTGCCCTACATGTCGAACTGGTCTGTTTCCGCTTGTTTTCTTGTCTTCTTCAGTGCCGTTTTTCAAAGTGAGGGCCTGAGGGTCAGACATTTTGCTGCCACTGCCCTCCCGAAATCATAAAAAAAAGAAAAAAAAAATGTCTTCGCAGCTTTGGCTGCCACTGCTTTGCCAAAATCGACTGACGAGCTATCTATCTATCTATCTATCTATCTATCTATCTATCTCATATCTATCTATCTATCTATCTATCGATAGTTTACCTATCTATACATCTCTCTTATACCTTCAATCTACAGTATATAAAATTATCCATATTCAATGCTCATTAAGTATGTATCTCTAACAAGAAGTGCGTTCACCTGTTTTGATGCAGATGTAGACAAGATTGAAAGTATGTATAGGGCCTATGAATTCGAAGAATAGGGTGTCTATTGACACTCAGGAACAACATCTCACTCTCAATTAGTGAAATTTGCGTGATGATAGCTGTGAGCACCTCAGTGAAGCTCCAAAGAAGCTCCGAAAAAGGTCAATTTATTGTAGTACTACTTGAGCGATACTAAACCTCAGTATTGTGGGAATTTGTGGGCCTATAACGTTGATAATGTGATTCAGGGAAAAAATGTGTAATATATATATATATATATATATATATATATATAAACATTGTAGATTGGCTATTAATGCATTCCCTGCATTCCTCTGTTGTGACTATATATATATATATATATATATATATATATATATATATATACATATGTATAATTATATATTATATATATATGTACATACATCAGTATATGTATATATATATATATATATATATATATATATATATATATATTATGTATTGACAATTACTGTTGTGCATGATGCGTATTCTTATTGAAATCTATTCTGACGTCCTTTTTATTACGGACTTTCGCAGATCATCGACGAAGACAATGAACCTTTAGTTGTTTTTCATTCCTGAAAAAATATTTGGTCCTGTAATATTGCCCAATATTCACAGGTCAATTTACTATATCATACACGTCAGCACATGGATTACATCAGATGATTCGTCAGTCAACTGATTGCCAAGACTCATTCGATTCCTGAGCACGTGGCAGTGTAATAGCAGCGGAGTGAATTGGACTTCGAAACAGGCCTCCTCCACCCCCCCCCCCCCTTACATGGGAATGTAGTATAGAGCGCCCTCGTTTGAATTCAAGCGTTGAAACTCCTCCATGAGTCAATGAATTGATCAGCTTGTCTCTCTATAAGTGAGCTGTTACATAGGGTCTATAAATCAATGCATTTGCGAGTTTCGTTATCTTTAGAAAGTACATTTATATAGTCTCAAATATCAAATCATTTTCCCCCTATACCAGGTTAGGCCAGCGCCACGTTTTTAAAAGGGGGGGGGGGGCAGCTTATATTAAATCTTTTGTGCCACTTTCGGGTTTCATCAGCTGACAAGACAACAGGAACAAAAAAGAGGCTCTCAACGCAACTTTCTGCTGCTACTTCCGGGTTTCTTCAGCTGACAAGCAAAAAACAAAAGCAAGCAAACAAAAACAAACAAACAAACAAACATCTTTATTTCATTTCATTTATTTTCCACCTCCTGATAAAAAGCATTTACAAAAAAAAATACAGGAACGATACATACACAGTAGAACATTGGAACAATACAAGAAAAAAATTCAACTTACAACATTTTCACAACAGACAAACACAACATAAAAGCAGTTATTTCAGTTTGTGCATGGGGGAATCAACATAGACCGTAAATGGTCTTTCAATGGCTGATCCCAAATATCACAGCAAATAGTTACATTAATGCAATACACACAAGAAAACTATATTACAGAAAGTACACAATACTGAAGAAGACAAGAGTCATCAATGTGTAGTGCTTATACACTGAATAAAACTTGAAATGTAAAGGATATCTTTATGAACAAGAAAGAATTGTAACTTCGATTAGATATTGAAAGTCTATTAGACAACTTTATTACATTAGTATTTTGGCAATTAAATCATTCCATAGGACAGGCCCCGTCATTTGAAACAAACAACCAAACAAACATAAAAAACAAAACAAAACTTCCGGGGTGCCACTTCCGGGGTGAAAAAAAAAGTGGGGGCTCCCAAGTGGTTAGTCTTTATGTATTCCTATATGTATTATCCCCCAAAAGTGCCCCCCCCCCCCCCCTCCGCCGGCCCTGTCATAGGCTGCGTTTATCAACTTTCCCCTGTTTAAAGGGATTGTGTAGTTTTGGTTGAGACCTAATTTCAGGTTTCTAACATTTGTTGGTGAGATAATGAGAAACCTCTTATGAAATATGAAAGAGCCTGTAATTCTATGAGGAATTCAACATTTATTCGATGAAAATTAGTTTTGAAATGGCTGAGATATCAAAAAAAAGAGCGATTCTAATAAAGTGTGGGACCCACACTATGATTACGATTCGCTTTGTTTTACTTTGTTTTGGGATGTTTCAGTCATTTCAAACCCGATTTTCATCAATTAAACTTTGAATACCTCTTAAAATGGTATACTCTCGTACTATATCATAAGTGTTTTTCTTGGTATCTCGCAAAAAGTTAAAAGCCCAAAGATGAAAACAGACTGATTTAGTCGTGAACATAGTGATCCAACTTGACACGGGACGGAACTGAAGCTAAACGGTCAAGCACCCTTTTTCTAGCTCACCATATCAATTATTATGTCCTGCACAAAATACGGCCCCTTCATATTAAAGGACGCCAAAACCAACAGATAAATGTGAGTTGAGTGAAAGTAGCAACATTAGTAGAACACATAAGAGAAAGTTCAAGAATAATCCGACAATCAGAGCAAAACGTGCTGATTCTTTTTAAAGTTCTTGTGTTGGAACCGCTGGTGGAGGAGAGTACTTGAGTTTATGAAATAACATCTGTTGACATCAATTATAAAGAAATATAATAGAATGTATATTATTTCACTTTTCTTGCGTAGTAAAAGAGCACTCAACTATTACCGCTTTCAGAGAGCAGGGGGAAAATCTGCTACCCTTCACAAATGTTAGTGTCAAGTTGATGGAGTATGTAATTTTCATGAAAACAATAATTTTTGTTGAATTCCCTTTATATTTTGTTATGTTATTGCCAACACGTGACGTCATGAATTCTAGTAGTCTCCAACACCAAAACTTTAAAGATTGTAACTTTGCATATGGAGAGTTTGTTCGCAAAAAGCGATAAGTCCATTTTTGAAGATTTTGCCTTACGGTCTCTGTCATAAAATACAAATGTGACCGTGCACCTCAAAACGAACATAAAGTCGCACACACTGATTTTGCATGAGGACTGAAAATAAGTGAAATGGGTCAACCTAGCCGAACCTGACTTTTTCATATTTTCTGAAAGAGCAGGTCTTCTTTGACATTATGCTAAAATTCGGTACCATAAAACGGGCAGGAAAGTGTGTTTTTTAGCAGTTTATCTCGAACATTTTTGGTAGAATAGTGTGATTAGGTGCGTTTTTAGAATCCCTTTTTCATTTCTGAAAAAAAAAAACCTTGTCCACACTCTTCACTTTCAAGTCCAATAACTTTTGAAAGGATAGTGCTACTGCTTTGAAAGTTGGCATTGATTATGGACATAATCTGTCAATGAGGTATGTTTAATTTCAGTTCAATCTGATAATCCCTTCATTGTTGTTACTCTGGTGGTTTACTTTCTGTTTTTTGTCCCATTCATCACACAGCCAGCACGGTTTTGTAAAGATTAAAAGCGCTTGAATAGACACTATACTTCAGAGCCTCTTTTCTCAGTTCACGCTTTTCCTGAGTTTATGCTTTCTTTCCAATATTTAGATAGGTTAGGAGAGTCCATTTGATTTAAGTTATACATCATTTTAAAGCTTAAGGTCTGCTCTTTCAGAATATAGTCTTAACTAAAAGATCATGTCTGGCGACTTTTTGTTTGTTTTGAGGTGCAGTGTCACAAATGATAAACGCTTGATAAAGAGCGAGTCGCTTGAAAATGTGTCTGCAGACATAAACTGTTAGTGAATACAGAATGAACTTTGTTCCAGTTTATTTTGTAATCTTATTATCATGCCAACACATGGACAACCTACTCAATATATAAGAATACATACACACTCAAACCTGTGCAATTGCGGCCACCCTATAGTGAAACAAAGCGATTTGGTATTCAAAGAAAAATAAGTAAGAACCAAGCCTCAACTACATTTGGGATTGAAAATTATTTAAAAAGGGAAAAAAGAGAGTACTGAATGCGATATCAAACAAAATAGAATGAAGTCGTAATTCTTGTGGTTTGTTTTTAATTGATACAGGGAAACAATATCGTTACCTCAACAGAATATAAAGGCATTGTCTTTCACACAAAAAAGGGGCAAACAGAAACCGACAGAAATTTTAACCTTCCAGAGATAGAAAATTATTGATTGAAAATTTATTGATTGCCGTTCACATGACAACGACATGTACTCTTGGGCGCAAATTGACAGAAGTAGGCCTACTTTACTCTATTCCAAGCTATGTATATGGCATCGGCCTGCTTGTCACGATTTACAGTTCAAGCTTCGGCCGTTACATTTGGTAAGTACGATTAGATATCGTTGAGTATCTGAAAACAGAAACGACCCAAGTCCGTGGGGGGTCATTTCGAGTAAAGTAAGGCTTTATTATTATTATCATTATTATTATTATTATTATTATTATTATTATTATTATTATTTGTCAAATAATAATCCATTCAACTTTCATAGCAATGCAGCATTGTAAATCAAAGTTATTACCTATATCATTATCACAACTTACATTTACTTCACATGTGAAGGGAAACTTTTGTTTGATGGACTTGGGTCGTAAAACGGTTCTTTGAATCATATCTTAACATGCACCTCAAAACAAACAAAAAGTCTCATGACATGAGTTTTTAGTTAAGACCATATTCTGAAAGAGCAGACTTTAAGCTTTAAAATGATGTATAAATCAAATCAAATGGACTCTCCTAACCTATCTAAATATTGGAAAGAAAACACAAATTCAGGAAAAGTGTGAACTGAGAAAAGAGGCTCTGAAGTACAGTGTCTATTCAAGCGCTTAATCTTTACCAAACCATGCTGACTGTGAGATGAATGGGACAAAAAACAAGAAGTAAACCACCAGAGTATTAAATTAGCATGCCTCATTAACACATTCTGTCCATAATTAATGCCAACTTTCAAAGCAGTAGCACTATCCTTTCAAAAGGACAGTGTACAATTTAGCTGAATGTGATTTGAATATGAGACATGAATCAGCCTTATTCAAAAAGACTTGAAAGTGAAGAGTATGGACAAGGTTTTTCAGAAATGAAAAAGGGATTCTAAAGACACACCTAATCACACTATTCTACCAAAAATGTTCGAGATAAACTGTTAAAAAAACACACTTTCCTGCCCGTTTTATGATACCAAATTTTAGCATTAAAAAATTGTAAAAGAAGACCTGCTCTTTCAGAAAATATGAAAAAGTCAAGTTCGGCTAGGTTGACCCATTTCACTTATTTTCAGTCCTCACGCAAAATCAGTGTGTGCGACTTTATGTTCGTTTTGAGGTGCACGGTCACAATTATACATACTGAAATCTGAAACACTATTTACAAATAAATCTTGACTTTAACGACACTGAATTATGCTTTCATTTCCAAATTACCTCCAACAAAATTGTACACTTTTCAGCTATTGCTCATATGATAGAAATGATCTGAAATATTGAACTCTGGGACGACTTATTCGTAGGTGAGCCTATCACGGCCTATCCGCAAATTGATAATTGTAAGACTATTATTACTATCTTATTAGTATCATTCTTATTATTATTAGCATTAACATTTTCATTATCATATTTATCATAATTATATTAGTAGTGGTATCATTATTATTATTATTATTATCATTACTACTATTATTGTTGTTATGTCCACACTTTCTAAGGTTAACTAGATACATTCAAGATTTCTTTTACTTTGAATGCACCTATGTCGATAATTTTTACCTTTGAACGGATTAAATCTTGCAAAACCGACGAGACTTCGTCTCCAGCTTGAATTGTATGTGGATGCACATTGCTGGAATGTATGCTCTCTTATAAGATTTGAATGCCGCAAATGAACAATTTCATTGATTACTTCGACAGTAAATTTGAATGATCAAATTTTTAATGTGCTGGCTAATTCAGTACTGCGTCAAATGCGTGAAATTGATTGCTCTGAATATGAACCTGGATGGCAAAATGATGAAATTGACAAGGAAAACGTACATTTTATGGAATACATAATCTAAACTTTTTATGCAAACGTATATTGAAAACTCGAAAAATCTCAATTGCTTAGTCGTTTCTTTTCCTTTCGTGTTCTTCCAAGTTTATTCCAGTGAACTTCAGCGAAAGAGGGCACCACTATTAAGCAGAATGATGACGTTGACGATAGTGAATCTTGTAATCATCGCACTCGCAACAGGTACACTTTTTATTATCCATGCTACGTGTACATGTAAGGGGACGGGACGGCGTTGCATCGTGTAAATTTAATGAGCTTTTGTGTGTCGGCCAGTCATGAGATCTGCATGAGCAACAGCATGTTCTCTCTCTCTCTCTCTCTCTCTCTCTCTCTCTATATATATATATATATATATATATATATATATATATATATACATATATAATATATGGTAAGTCCAAAAAAAGATACAATGAGATTTTAGCATTTGACGACTTTTGTTGGCTTTGTGGTGCAGGATCATTATTTATACGTATATAAATGACTTCAATTTTCAGTAATGTTTTACCAAAAACTATTTTATGCCCTTTACTTGTTCTGTCGCCTCAACACCGTTATAGTGGCAGCGGTTTTGTCATATTCTTCCTTGTTACTTGTAAATACCTCTCAAGTGAAATAATCACGAGGAATTATTGTATACATGGAAGTTAAAATGTTCTGATCATTTAAATTTTGCTACTGTGAATTAATTTCATTCAAGACCTTCCTCTCTAGAGTTGGGATAAATTATTGTTGGGGATAAAACATTCGAAACGTTATAAATCATAATATTATTTTCTTTAACTATCTCCTTAACTTTGGTCACAGTTGCTAAGGTAGGAATAAGATTTCGTTTTATCTGTCAGTCTGTTATAATGAAGATTTATATCTTGACTTGGATAGACGTATAGGCCTAGGCATAATGTATGGTCAGGGTTATTCATTAGCTGCGAGATGGCATTGTCGTTAAGATCTTGAAGTGAGGCAGTCCTCACGAATAAAAAAAAAATGTTGTTGTTGGTACCCCCAATAAACTACTTTTACCAGAAACAAACTTTCAATTCGCCAAATAAGCTCGCAAATTTCGGTTGAAAAAATATGAGTCTGCATGGTGAATATGCTAATGAGCAAGTCTTGGCGGAGAGTTAGACGTCAGGCACAACTCTTCCCAGTCGTGTTCTGCTCGTTATCCGTACGCTCCCTAATTACCCGGATGCTGAAGAAGGCGATGGCTACTTACAGTATTTGACATTGTTGTGCTTCTGTGTGTGTGTGTGTGTGTGTGTGTGTGTGTGTGTGTGTGTGTGTGTGTGTTGTGTATTGTATATTCGCACAGTACACGTGTTTAGATACCCCGGTTTGCCCTTCGCGCGTTTCCGGTCTATCACAGCGCAGCTGCAGCCCTATCGCAGCGCAATGCCGTTAGCTTTTTATACTGTACGTAGAAACGGTTCTACACTATTTTACACTAGAGCGGCGACCGCATTCGGCATCGTCTGGTCGGGCTATGTTTCGTCATACCAATGTGTCAAGCAGTATTTTACTCGAATCGTAGAGAAAATTGCCCAGGAGATTCGTGTTTTTTTTTTTTTTTCATCCCAGACACACTTGTGGATCGTGAAAGGTGCGCTGCATGGCTGAGAAATCTCTGTACAACAAAGCCGAACATAAACTGAAGCATTCTCAATGTCGTTTTGTAGGGCTTTCATATTGGCTATGCGAGGACCATTTGAGAAGCATGTTTTGACGTGGGCAGGCAGGCTGTGGCCCTCGGTTATATACCGAGAAAACTCCTGAAGCCAGATGCAATCCCAACCATATATTTTCTCATATGAGTTATAAAACAGAAACACCTCGAGCATCGACTTCGAAGAGAACCGAGGAAAGGAAACGTAGAGAGGCAAGGAAAGTGGCTACCTATGTTTCATAACTTACGGTACGCGGTGGGGGTGCAGCCGGGGTTGGACTGCAGCACAGCAACGGTGCCACTGAGCTAGCTGCTGCCAGTGCCGACTGGACATGCACGGCAAAGTGGAGCGAAATCATTATTCCTGCGGCCCGCTGTTTTTACCCTGCCGGGTAGAAGTCAAAGTCATTTGATATTTGAGTACTGTCAACTTGGTGAGTAGGGCATCAATGACGTAGCATCTTTTTGCAGGCTCTTATACGACCGCTTGCAGGAATTATTTTTTTTTCAAAAATCGCCTACGGAGACAGTTTTCAATTTAAATGCGTATAAACTGGTAAAAGGTTAATATGTTTTACTCTTCTTCATTAACAGTACAATGAAAATTTCAGGAATGCCTCCCGCTAAGCCTTTGTTTTATCCCGTTACAACTCGTGTAGAACATTCCAGGGCAGGTGACGTGATTAATCTGAGTAAGAGTACACGATCATGTCAGGCAGTACTTTGCGCTGACGATGGAAGCTTCGAGCTCGCTGAGAATCAAATGCCTAGCTTCATCAGTAGCTCCCTGGTGTACTGCGAACAAAAATATTTCCGGAATTTACCTGGTAATTACAGCTCTCTCGTGTTTTCTGATAATGAATTTACCCAATGTAGCATTGTCTTGTTGTTGTTATTGTTATTGTTGTTGCTGCTGCTGTTTTTGTTATCGTTGCAGTTCATGGATTGGAAATAGAGAAGATCGTAAATGACCTGAATGTCACCATTTTTGATTTCGCTCATGCCTTAAATGAACTCGTTACCCTCCCCCTCCATTTCTATCATGTCATTCTTTATTACTGCCTCATTCCCGTAAGGAACCTTTTTAAAGTGTTTGTGCATGGTAAAATGATGTTCCTGAGAGGCTTTTAGGATTTGTCAAGTTCCTTGATAAAGTGCTGAAGGAAATACAAAGCAGTGGTTAGTAACAACCTTTTTAATATTTTTTTTGTGCATCTTAAAGAGCAAGGAATATTCGCCAGAAATGGATTTTTCGTTAAGGGTAGATGCGAAGCTTTAATAATATCTATTGCTCAATACAGCTGGTTCTTCCTAACCGACTAAATAATGAAAAAAAAAATGTATATATATATATATATATATACACCCTCGGACAAGGTGTTTACTGAGAAAAGAAAGTCTTTGAAGATTTGGGTCTATTTTCAATCTCACCAAGTTGAGTGTTGTGCAATATATGAGAGAGAGAGAAAAAAAAACTGTTATGGTGAATGGATGATGCATCCCTGGTGAGAGGGTCTTTCAATAGCAAATCATGGTAGAAGAAAATGAAATCTTACAAAAGTAATACAAAAGCGAAAATATTCATCAATGTTCTCGATATGAAATATGATAATAGTTTTTAAAAAAATCTTTCTTTTCATATGTAACAGATTCTGAGATCAATACTCTTTTGATCGTGGCCGGTGAGTCTAGCTTTCTTGTGAGTACGACAAACGGATACGTCGTCAGAAGGTTCTTCCACTACGCGTCCCGTGTGTGGGATATCGTGGTTGACAAGACAAAGCGCATGCTGTACTGGACGAATCAGAATTTCGAAATTGTTCGAGCTGGAATTTTCAATGATGTCTTCAAAACTGTTTACCGTAAGGAGGAGGCTATTTTGTTAGGAATATTGCTTGTACGAAAAGAAAACAACAACAACAAAAATAACAGAAAAACAATAATCATCAACAACAATACTAATGTAGTTGCTTCGTTCAGGACACATGGATTATGTAACCGATTCTAATGCATGTTATTATGTCAAGAGTCAGTCCATGCTTTATCTAATTATCTTTATTCCAACAAACCACGAGATATATTTTGGTGCATACATATTTATATTACATAATAAAGAATACGTAGTGCACCGTCAAGCCTTCTACCACCCAATGTAATTTATGGTAAGCTTTCTTTTTTCTCCCTCTAACCATCATTATTATTATTATTATTGTTATTATTATTATTATTTATCATTATTATTATTATTATTATTGTTATTAAAATTATTATTATTATCATTATTGTTATTATTATTATCATAATTATCATTATTATCATTGCTATCATTTAACGTCGTGTTGTGTTGCTTTTCCTCAGATATCCATTATAACTCCTTACCTTAAACTGGTTATTCACTGTTATACATTTCTCCCTTCTTTGCAACTCTTTTGTCAGTTTTTTTTTTTAAGATTTCAGATAGAAATTAAGAACTATTCGGTTTTCCATATTGTTATATCACAAACTCGAAACAGTCGTTTGGCGAAAACATTAAAAAAACACACGTAACTGAAATTACTTGCATAATATATTGCAGAAAAGATATGTTGATTTTAAAGGCTATTCAGGGCAGATTAATAAGCCGTCCTGACAAAATTAAGGTAAGTTGTCACGTGTCACGTGGTAATGTTTCCTATTGGCATTGTTTTATATACATGTTTGTGTTCCTATGTTATATGTGTGTAATACGCCGTAAGGCTAAAACAAGCTTAATATGTTGGATACTTTTGTAAAGATATCTCTCAATTTTCCTTCTTCTTTTTTTTTTCTATTCTTATCGATCAGCACACTGTTTCTGAAATGTATTAGAAATGTGTCGATGTTTTTTTTTTGTTGCTTAAAAAAAAGAGAAAAAATACAATAACCTGTTCCCTTCCATAAAATTTCATAATCAGATATTCACTGGGTTGGTTTGCTACGGGGGGTCCAGCAAGCTTTGTAGTTGTCAAGGGCAGGTGTGGTGAAGAAAACATGCATAAATCTCAATGTGCAGAGCAACGTCAGTCTATTCATTTACTTGTTTTATCATCTGTCAATGCATTTTCCGTTTTCACTGGCAGGTGAGCGAAGTCGTTTCATTGCCTTGTCTGAGAAGAATCGAATCATGTTTAGCTTCTCTGACGTCACGATGGGTATCACCTCAATAAATGTTGTCACCATGGCAACGTTGGGAGAGTTTGCCACTGTGGGATCTGACGTGTTGTGCATGGAAGCAAATGATAGAGATGGGTAAATCGCTTTTGTTAATCATTTGGATGGTAATTTATTAATATTCAATTGAAAAAAAAATATGACGTAACAGAAATTGCGCTATTTACTATGGTAAAAGCGTTTAATGTAATAAAAGAGTGCGCTTATTTTAGTTGGACTGTCCAACTTATTCTTGCTTACATCCACTCACAACACTTAACACAACATTTAATATCGTTAATCAATCGATTCAAATAAATAAAGCATTGAATAAGAAAAAGAATAGAACGAAGAAGAAGAAGTCGAAGCAGAGGAATATGGTTATTCCAAAGTTTCCTTATTGCGAAGTTATGCTTGTACGTTTTTTTTTTTTCGAACTAACAAACTTTATTTCATTTTTTTCTAATGCAGAAACCTTCGGAATAACAACGCTTTTGATGTTTCAATTTCTGATTAGAGAGCAACAGTAATCAGACAGACACGCGATTTTTAAATTCTTCTATGAACGCAGGTACCTTTACTGGTCAGAGGGAAGACAACTCCTACGCAAAAGTATCATAAGCCAAAGTAGCTCAGAAGTGATCTACGCACATCCCGACGTGCATCAAGTTACTTTTGGACTTCAAATCGGAAGTGGAGGTAGAATTTTAATGATATATGATTTTGTTTCATCTTTGCATCTTAGGACTCAGTGGCATCGTCATCTCAATGATGAAATAAAATTAAAGTCAAGTTATCAGAAACCAAGAATTATCGTTTCTCTTCAGTATGAGCAAATCATCACTGTACACGAGTATAGGAGATAAAGGACCGCGAAAGAAAATTCAAAAGTATTTACGTCTCTGTGACTTTTAACACAATCATGGACGAATGTATATGTAATAGACTATCTTGACATTTAATAAACGTGTACCTCTTGAGAGAGTTTTGTAGCTCATCTTCTTTAAAGAAACGACTTTTTAATTTTTTTAACTTTTTTTTCCCCGTTGGTCACGTTGTTGGTCTAAATTGACCTATAAAATGTGAATGTTAAGTAAAGAAATTAGGGACTAAAAATGTGAAAATGAAATAAGACAAAAGGAAATAAGTGACGTTTTAATTATAACATTCAGAATGTTTCTTGTCATCAAATAAAAAATAGAATGGTATCATTGGAAAATTCTATTTCACTCTATGATGGATATACAACTCGTTTGAAAATGACACTTTAGAACAAAATATTTCAATTATACTTCCTGTGAATGACTGAATATTGAAAGAAACCATTCATGGAATATAACGAGTCTCGAGTGTCTGACCTCTCTTTACATCGATTTGCAGGACATCATCTACTCTTCAACACTGTGTGGGATTTGTTCTTGTATACTGCCCTCTCCAATCTGACACCTTCTGGCTTCAACCGAATAAAGGTTCGAAAGCTGGAAAGTGTATTCTCGCAGGCGAGCATGAGAGATTTTGCCGTATCACATGAAACACTCTACGCTATTGGCTATGACGACGGCAAAGTGGTTCTCCGAGTGTTGCCAAACTATAAGAAATCTAACACTTACATCCACGTGCCCCTTCCCGCTCAGGGAGAAGAAGAATGGCTGGCCATTGCCGTTTTCAAATATTATTAGGTGAAGGCACCGTCCTGGATTAGGTTGAGGAAATGGAAGAACAGCTTTATTACTGATTGGACTGAAGCAGTGCCGGCATAGTGAGGGAACTCCTCATGGGTCTCAGCATGGAGTGTAACGAAATGCACACGAAATAATCATCACCTCAAATTCGAAGTTATGCACACAATACCTACCTATTATCATAGTTATTGTTATTGTAATTATTAATGATATTATCATAATTATTATCATTATCATTTTTTCGTAGTAGTAGTAGTAGTAGTAGTATTGCTCGACACAAATCACGACTGGTTTGTAATGGAATACAGTTACTGACAATTACTGTCCACAGCAGGGAATTTCAGCACATAAAATTTATGTCAACAAAAACAACGACAGCAAAGAAAATTTGCTACAAATGAGTTAGCAACTCTTTTCTAGAGCTTGAAGCTGATTAGATGTGCAAATTGGTTATTCATATTTTGGACCTAATATGAGGCGGGTTCAAGGAAAGATGTGAGATATTTTGAAACATGTGCATGCATATCGAACTCTTCATTCAACCATATCAGTATCTGGTTGTGCCAGACACATGGTTTTAAAGCGAGAATCTAAAAGCTGCATTCAACAACCACAGAATTAACATAAATTTCCCGACACCAAGTGGGTGGTGTGTTAGGCTCCACTATAAAAGGTTGGACCTCAGTACCCAACTAACGTTTCCCTCCTCAGGTACAGGTGTCCCCCGAACGCAACTGAATTTATCCCGCTTCATACACAATTCTCGGTTTTTGAAGGTCCACACATCATTAAAAATACCAGTGTCAAAAAGATTATTTCAAGCGGGTTTTTTTTTTCCGAAGGTAGATTTCGATAAATGAGTATGATACTTGTAGATACATGTAGATACATCGCGTTTGAATTATTGTGATATCTATGCCATCTTTGAAGAAAGTACTAGCATGGAAATTAACGCCATTAAAGAATGAGGATGTTAGATTTTAGACTGTTCAACCCGAACTACATTGCTGAGGAGTGGGCAAAGTTTACTTTGTGTTGGTTTTATGTTAGGCTCCTTTTTATCCAGTCTTTTCCGATAAAATCAATGAACTTTATAGTTATCTTGTTGTGTTTTCCATTAGATAATTATTTTTTTCTCTATTTGAAGTGATCCAATGTCAAATACATTATTTCTTGCATAATATATGAACGCAATTCATTGACATTGTAATCGTATTGTGAAAACTTCGACTTTTTATCTGACTTTAGAATATTATTATAAGAACTCATACAATGAAAAAGAAAATGGCAAAATTGCGCCATAATGTTTGGGTCAGATAACTGTGTTTAAGGCAATCCTTTAAAATGATTGTATAATTTTGGCTTAGACCTGATCTCAGATTTATATCATTTTTGGTGAGATAATGAGTAAACCTCTTATGAAATATGAAAGAGCATGTAATTCTATGAGATATTCAATATTATTTTTCATTTCGTGAAAATTGATTTTGAAACAGAGATATCAAAAAAGAAAAAAAAAAGCGATTTTGATAAAGTGTGGGACCCACACTTTACTACGATCGCTTTCTTTTATTTCTTTTGTAGATGTTTCAGTTCTTCCAAACCCGATTTTCATCGTATAAACTTTGAATTCCTCTTAAAATGGTATGCTCTGTACTACATGATAAGTGTTTGCTTGGTATCTCGCAAAAAGTTAAAAGCCCAATTCTCATCTCCACCAATACTGTACCATAACTTTAAGTTTTCTTCAGAATGGGTCTTTAATCTCTGTTGTGAGATCCAGAACCAGGGGCGTCACCAGCTTTTTTTCAAGGGGGTGCGTTTTGACCCTAATGTAACGAGATTTTTTTTTTTTTTTTTGACAGACATTTGGAATATAGGAAGCTCTCACTCCCTAGACTTGACTGTTGTTGAGGGAAACCAAGCGGGGAAAGGGCACCGGCGTAGCTAGGATTTCATCTTTTACAGTAAAAAAACTGCCATTTGGAGCTATATTTTTTCGCTTTGGAAATAAAGGGGGAGGGCGCACCGGGCGCAGCTGCCGGCAATTACTGGCAGCAACATCAGGAGAAAGGCATAACAATTAAATGCGAGCGAGCGGAGCGAGCGAGCTTGAATATTTTGTCATTTTACAGTAAAAAAAAAAAAAAAAAAAAAAAAAAAAACCTGCCGTTTGTTGCTATATTTTTTCGCTTTGGAAATAAAGGGAGGGGGCGCACCGGGCGGAACTGCTGGCAATTACTGGGAGCAACATCAGGTGAATTGCATAACGATAAAATGCGAGCGCGCGAAGAGAGCGAGCTTGAAAATTTTACATTTTACAGTCCAAAAGCTGCCGTTCTTAGCCATATTTTTTTCGCTTTGGAAATCAAGGGAGGGGGGCGCACCGGGCGGAACTGCTGGCAATTACTGGCAGCAACATCAGGGGAATTGCATAACGATAAAATGCGAGCGCGCGAAGAGAGCGAGCTTGAAAATTTTACATTTTACAGTCCAAAAACTGCCGTTTTTAGCCATATTTTTTCGCTTTGGAAATTAAGGGAGGGGGGCGCACCGGGCGGAACTACTGGCAATTACTGGCAGCAACATCAAGTGAATGGCATAACGATTAAATGCGATCGAGCTTGAAAACTTTACATTTTACAGTCCAAAAACTGCCGTTCTTAGCCATATTTTTTCACTTTGGAAATTAAGGGGGGTGGAACGCATGCCACTGGGCGCAACTGCTGGCAATTACTGGCAGCAACATCAGGTGAATTGCATGACGATTCAATGCGAGCGAGCGAAGAGATCGAGCTTGAAAATTTTGACATTTTACAGTAGAAAAATTGCCGTTTGTAGCTATATTTTTTCGCTTTGGAAATTAAGGGGGCCGCACCGGGCGCAACTGCAAACAATTACTGGCAGTTGTTGTTGTTGTTGGCATCCATCTGTCTCGTGAGACAATGGTATATACCTTGCATATGACACTCAATTTATTTCTTGCTGGAGCATTTCCTACTATGGCTGAAAAGGCCAATTCTTGAATGGCAGTCTCTGCTACACTTGCTGCAAATAAAAGAGGTTGGATGTGGGGATGTTATGGGCATAGCTGCTGACCTCTGTTTGCGAGCTTTCCTGGATTCCAGTGTCTTTGCATTTCTCTGTGTTTCCCCATGTATGATACCATCACGTACGACAAGTCTCCAACTTGTACGATCTGCAGCAATGGTTTCCCAACTCTCCACTTTCAAACCATTTGCTTTCATGTCACGCTTGCAGACATCCTTGTACCTGAGGTTTGGCCGACCAATAGCTCTGGAACCAGTGGCAAGCTCTCCATATAAGATGTCCTTTGGGATACGACCATCATCCATTCTGTACACATGTCCTATCCATCGTAGACGCCTTTGACTCAGCAGGGAAAACATGCTTGACATCTTAGCATGTTTTAGGACATCAGTGTTTGGGACTTTATCCTTCCAAGTTATGCCCAGTATGCGTCGAAGGCAACGAAGGTGGAAGCTATTCAAACGTCTTTCCTGGGATGCATACAGAGGCCAGGTCTCACTGCTATACAGCAATGTGCTCAGGATGCAAGCCTGATAAACGCAGATTTTGGTGTTTACTGTAAGCTTCTTGTTCATCCATACTCGTTTGGTGAGCATAGCCATAACAGTAGAGGCCTTGCCAATACGTTTACCCAGCTCAGCGTCCAGAGACATGTTGCTAGTAATGGTTGAGCCCAAGTAAGTGAAGCTGTTGACAGCATCCAACTGGTAATTGTCAATAGTGATGGAGGGAGGGGTTTCAACTCCCTGGCACATGACTTTGGTCTTCTGTAGGCTGATTGAAAGTCCGAACTCCTTGCATGCTTGCGAGAATCTATCCATGATAGTTTGGAGGGCTTCTTCTGTATGAGCTGCGAATGCTGCATCGTCTGCAAACAACATTTCCCTGATTAGTACATGACGCACTTTGGTCTTTGCCTTCAGACGGGCCAGATTGAACAGCTTGCCATCAGATCTTGTGTGTATGTAGATACCCTCGGTAGCATTCTCAAAGGCATAGGACAGCAGCATAGAGAAGAAAATACCAAACAAAGTCGGTGCCAGGACGCATCCTTGTTTCACCCCGTTACAGATTGGGAAAGGTGCGGAGATTGACCCATCATATCGCACTGTGCTGTACATGCCGTCATGGAATGAAGAGATGATGGCCAGCAATTTTGGAGGACAGCCGATCTTCTGGAGCAATCTGAAGAGCCCCTTTCTGCTAACTAAGTCAAAAGCCTTTGTTAAGTCTATGAAGGCTACATAAAGTGGTTTCTTCTGTTCCCTGCATTTTTCTTGCAGTTGCCGGAGAGAGAAGATCATGTCAATGGTAGATCTGCCTTCCCTAAAACCACACTGGGATTCAGGGTAGATGCGGTTGGCCAAGAACTGCAGGCGGTACAGAACAATACGAGCAAAAACTTTCCCAACTATATTCAGCAAAGAGATTCCACGGTAATTGTTACAGTCACTGCGATCTCCCTTGTTCTTGTACAGAGTACTAATGCTGGCATCGCGAAAGTCCTGAGGGACTGTACCTTCCTCCCAGCACTGACAAAAAAACTCATGGAGGTGTTTAAGGAGAACAGGTTTCCCACACTTGATGACCTCAGAGGTTATGCCGTCCTCTCCTGGTGCTTTTCCACTTGCGAGTGAATCAATGGCATCGCCAAGCTCCTCTACAGTTGGTTTGGCATCAAGTTCATGCATAATAGGCAAGCAGTCAACAGCATCTAGGGCAAGTTCAGAGACAACATTTTCCCTTGAATACAACTCAAAATAGTGTTCAATCCATCTCTCCATTTGCTTCACCTTGTCAGTGATGATTTCACCTGTCTTTGTTTTAAGAGGGGCAATCTTCTTAATCTGTGGGCCTATGGCTTTCTTGATTCCCTCATACATTCGTCTTACATTCCCAGTGTCAGAGGAAAGTTGGATATTGTGACATAACTTCATCCAGTAGTTATTTGCACAACTTCTGGCTAATCTTTGCGCAGCACTCTTGGCAGCTTTCAGGACAGATAGTGTTTCCCTGTCTGGATTGAGTTTGTAGTTTAGATAGGCTTCACGTTTCTTATCCAGAACTGCTTTCATTGTACTTGCATTTTCCTCAAACCAATCAGGATTCCTCCTTAGTTTCTTCCCAAAAGTAGAGAGAGCCGCTGTATAGATAGTGTTACGAAGGTTGTTCCACTTTGAGTTGCAGTCTTCATCCTTATCTTTTCCTTTTTCCATGCAGTCTGAAAGGTCTTCCTTGAGTGTATTAAGGAACTGATGAGCCAACATTGGGATTCCAGTGTTGCAGGTGTTGATGCGAGGCAGACATTTCTGCTTATTTCGATGCAGCTTCTTTGGTTGTAGTCGAACTCGGCTACATACAAGAGAATGGTCGGTATCACAGTCTGCACTATGGTAACTGCGGGAGATGAGGACGCTGCCCAAATTAACACGCCTGGTGATTATGAGATCCAACTGGTGCCAGTGGCCTGATCGTGGATGTTTCCATGAGACTCTGTGGCAAGATTTGGTCATAAAGTAGGAATTGGTGATACAGAGAGCTCGATATGAGCACAATTCAAGTAGTCTCTGACCATTCTCATTTAGTTTTCCAATGCCATGTTGACCAAGGCAGTCGGGCCATGATTCGTAGTCAGCTCCAACTCTTGCATTGAAGTCACCAAGTAGGAACAGGTGTTCAGACGCAGGAATTCTGCTAATGACAGCATCTAGATCATCGTAGAAGTGATCCTTAACATCTGTTGATGAACAAAGTGTAGGGGCATAGATACTCACGATGTTGACCATACCTGCAGACGTTGAAAGACGCAAGGTCAGTATACGCTCAGATCCACCTGATGGGGGTTCAATTGACGAAAGAAGGGTATTTTTCACAGCAAAACCTACGCCATGCAGACGTGGTTCGTCGGGAGCCTTTCCTTGCCAAAAGAAGGTATAGTTCTGTTCTTGCAAAGAACCACTGGATGAGATCCTGGTTTCTTGCAGTGCTGCTATATCAACATTAAGTCTGGAAAGCTCGAGGTCAATCACAGCAGTTTTCCTTGCATCAGAAATCTGCTGTAAGTCATCAGAAAGGCCAGTGCACATAGTTCGTACGTTCCATGTTGCCAAACGTAGGGTAGGTAGTTTCTTTGTCTTCTTCATTGATTTGCCTGGTGCAGTGTTACAGTCCACTTTTCAAGTTTTGCTCTAGCTCCAAGCACCCATTGAAGCAGGTGGACTGTGGCGGGTCAGCACCTTATTGGCTGGGGGCTGCCCAGCTTGAGGCGGGCGGTAGCTGTCCAATGAGACGCGATGGCCTCTCCCACCGTCGAAGACAACCCGTAGCGCCCTACTTTACGCCAATCAAGTTGGACTTATAACTCGTAACTGCTGTCTTCCGTGTTGTGCTTACGCTGCATAGCGAAACTGGAGTGTCCTCTCCAGGGTATAAGCCTGGGCATACATATGGATACCCTGAGTTGCCCATGCATCAGAGGACCCCTCTCGGCCTCGCTGATTGAGTCCAAAGGAATGCGCTGCAATACGTTTGGCACCAGTTTGGCTGCAGGAGCTGCCGGAGTGTTGACAGAGTTTATCCACAGACCGCCTATCGGGGCTCCACTCCGTGTTGCTGGATGGCCGGTGGCTCATGTTTGAGCTCATACGCCCTTAAGATGGATCTTCTTTTTCATTCCATCAGGGTGTCCAGCCACCCTCCTCACCGTAACTTCCCTACTGGGAAGCCAGTGGGGTTTACGGTTTAGTCGCCGAGAGCTCGACCCTGAGACAGGTAGTACTGGGCTACAGGTTACCAGTAGCAGGTCCCCCCAGGCCGTAAGGCCAGGGAAGAACCCGACCTGACTACTGGCAGTAACATCAGGGGAATTGCATAAAGATTAAATGCGAGCGAGCGAAGAGAGCGAGCTTGAAAATTTTACATTTTACAGTCCAAAAACTGCCGTTCTTAGCCATATTTTTTCGCTTTGGCAATTAAGTGAGGGGGAGCACCGGGCGGAACTGCTGGCAATTACTGGGAGCAACATCAGGTGAATTGCATAACGATTAAATGCGAGCGAGCTTGAAAATTTTACATTTTACAGTCCAAAAACTGCCGTTCTTAGCCATATTTTTTCGCTTTGGAAATTAAGGGGGGGGGTGGTGGAGCGCATGCCAACCGGGCGGAACTGCTGGCAATTACTGGCAGCAACATCAGGTGAATTGCATAACGATTAAATGCGAGCGAGCTTGAAAATTTTACATTTTACAGTCCAAAAGCTGCCGTTCTTAGCCATATTTTTTTCGCTTTGGAAATCAAGGGAGGGGGGCGCACCGGGCGGAACTGCTGGCAATTACTGGCAGCAACATCAGGGGAATTGCATAACGATAAAATGCGAGCGCGCGAAGAGAGCGAGCTTGAAAATTTTACATTTTACAGTCCAAAAACTGCCGTTTTTAGCCATATTTTTTCGCTTTGGAAATTAAGGGAGGGGGGCGCACCGGGCGGAACTACTGGCAATTACTGGCAGCAACATCAAGTGAATGGCATAACGATTAAATGCGATCGAGCTTGAAAACTTTACATTTTACAGTCCAAAAACTGCCGTTCTTAGCCATATTTTTTCACTTTGGAAATTAAGGGGGGTGGAACGCATGCCACTGGGCGCAACTGCTGGCAATTACTGGCAGCAACATCAGGTGAATTGCATGACGATTCAATGCGAACGAGCGAAGAGATCGAGCTTGAAAATTTTGACATTTTACAGTAGAAAAATTGCCGTTTGTAGCTATATTTTTTCGCTTTGGAAATTAAGGGGGCCGCACCGGGCGCAACTGCAAACAATTACTGGCAGTAACATCAGGGGAATTGCATAAAGATTAAATGCGAGCGAGCGAAGAGAGCGAGCTTGAAAATTTTACATTTTACAGTCCAAAAACTGCCGTTCTTAGCCATATTTTTTCGCTTTGGCAATTAAGTGAGGGGGAGCACCGGGCGGAACTGCTGGCAATTACTGGCAGCAACATCAGGTGAATTGCATAACGATTAAATGCGAGCGAGCTTGAAAATTTTACATTTTACAGTCCAAAAACTGCCGTTCTTAGCCATATTTTTTCGCTTTGGAAATTAAGGGGGGGGGGGTGGTGGAGCGCATGCCAACCGGGCGGAACTGCTGGCAATTACTGGCAGCAACATCAGGTGAATTGCATAACGATTAAATGCGAGCGAGCTTGAAAATTTTACATTTTACAGTCCAAAAACTGCCGTTCTTAGCCATATTTTTTCGCTTTGGAAATTAAGGGGGGAGCGCATGCCACCGGGCGGAACTGCTGGCAATTACTGGCAGCAACATCAGGTGAATTGCATAACAATTAAATGCGAGCGAGCTTGAAAATTTTACATTTTACAGTCCAAAAACTGCCGTTCTTAGCCATATTTTTTCGCTTTGGAAATTAAGGGGGGAGCGCATGCCACCGGGCGCAACTGCTGGCAATTACTGGCAGCAACATCAGGTGATTTGCATAACGATTCAATGCGAGCGAGCGAAGAGAGCGAGCTTAAAAATTTTGACATTTTACAGTAGAAAAACTGCCGTTTGTAGCTATATTTTTTCGCTTTGGAAATTAAGGGGGGGGGCGCACCAGGCGCAACTGCAGACAATTACTGGCAGTAACATCAGGGGAATTGCATAAAGATTAAATGCGAGCGAGCGAAGAGAGCGAGCTTGAAAATTTTACATTTTACAGTCCAAAAACTGCCGTTCTTAGCCATATTTTTTCGCTTTGGCAATTAAGTGAGGGGGAGCACCGGGCGGAACTGCTGGCAATTACTGGCAGCAACATCAGGTGAATTGCATAACGATTAAATGCGAGCGAGCTTGAAAATTTTACATTTTACAGTCCAAAAACTGCCGTTCTTAGCCATATTTTTTCGCTTTGGAAATTAAGGGGGGGGGGGATGGAGCGCATGCCAACCGGGCGGAACTGCTGGCAATTACTGGCAGCAACATCAGGTGAATTGCATAACGATTAAATGCGAGCGAGCTTGAAAATTTTACATTTTACAGTCCAAAAACTGCCATTCTTAGCCATATTTTTTCGCTTTGGAAATTAAGGGGGGGGGGGGGGTGGTGGAGCGCATGCCAACCGGGCGGAACTGCTGGCAATTACTGGCAGCAACATCAGGTGAATTGCATAACGATTAAATGCGAGCGAGCTTGAAAATTTTACATTTTACAGTCCAAAAACTGCCGTTCTTAGCCATATTTTTTCGCTTTGGCAATTAAGTGAGGGGGAGCACCGGGCGGAACTGCTGGCAATTACTGGGAGCAACATCAGGTGAATTGCATAACGATTAAATGCGAGCGAGCTTGAAAATTTTACATTTTACAGTCCAAAAACTGCCGTTCTTAGCCATATTTTTTCGCTTTGGAAATTAAGGGGGGGGGGGGGGTGGAGCGCATGCCAACCGGGCGGAACTGCTGGCAATTACTGGCAGCAACATCAGGTGAATTGCATAACGATTAAATGCGAGCGAGCTTGAAAATTTTACATTTTACAGTCCAAAAACTGCCGTTCTTAGCCATATTTTTTCGCTTTGGAAATTAAGGGGGGAGCGCATGCCACCGGGCGGAACTGCTGGCAATTACTGGCAGCAACATCAGGTGAATTGCATAACGATTAAATGCGAGCGAGCTTGAAAATTTTACATTTTACAGTCCAAAAACTGCCGTTCTTAGCCATATTTTTTCGCTTTGGAAATTAAGGGGGGAGCGCATGCCACCGGGCGCAACTGCTGGCAATTACTGGCAGCAACATCAGGTGATTTGCATACCGATTCAATGCGAGCGAGTGAAGAGAGCGAGCTTAAAAATTTTGACATTTTACAGTAGAAAACTGCCGTTTGTAGCTATATTTTTTCGCTTTGGAAATTAAGGGGGGGGGGCGCACCGGGCGCAACTGCAGACAATTACTGGCAGTAACATCAGGGGAATTGCATAAAGATTAAATGCGAGCGAGCGAAGAGAGCGAGCTTGAAAAATTTACATTTTACAGTCCCAAAACTGCCGTTCCTAGTTTTTTTCTTTCGCTTTGGAAATTAAGGGGGGGGTGGAGCGCATGCCACCGGGCGCAACTGCTGGCAATTACTGGCAGCAACATCAGGTAAATTGCATAACGATTCAATGCGAGCGAGCGAAGAGAGCGAGCTTGAAAATTTTGACATTTTACAGTAGCAAAACTGCCGTTTGTAGCTATATTTTTTCGCTTTGAAAATTAAGGGGGGGGGGTGGGGTGCACCGGGCACAACTGGACGATTACTGGCAGTAACATCAGGGGAATTGCATAAAGATTAAATGCGAGCGAGCTTGAAAATTTTGACATTTTACAGTCCCAAAAACTGCCGTTTGATGCTATATCTTTTTTTTTTTTTGCTTTCGAAATTGAGGGGGCGCACCGGGCGCAACTGCTGGCAATTAGTGGCAGCAATATTAGGAGAATTTAAATGCGAGCGAGCGGAGCGAGCGAGCCTGAAAATTGAGACATTTTACATTCCCAAAACTGCCGTTTGTAGCTATGCAGTAAGAGGGGGGGGGGGGGGGGAGCGCACCGGGCGGAACTGCCGGCAATTACTGGCAGCAACTTCAGGAGAATGGCATTACGACTAAATGCTAGCGAGCGAGCTTGAAAATTTTGACATTTTACAGTCCACAAACTGCCGTTTGTAGCTATACTTTTTCGCTTTGGAAATTAAGAGGGGGCGGGGGGGGGGGGGGGGCGCCCGGTGCGCCCCCTGGATCCGCCACTGGTAGTCAAGGGTTTCGGTTATGTTCATGACTGGGGGAGGTATGACCAGCGAGGTGGCGTCGAAGTGACCAAGTATGGGAAGGATGTCCAAAATCTATGTATATAATCAACACTGTATAGAATACACTTGCACTAGTAGATAATATGTTTGCTTTTGACCACGATTTTTTCTTTTTTGTGTTTTTGTCCCCGATGCAAAATTTCAAAAAAATAAATAAATAGATACAAAATAATAATCATTTAGTGTCCGGCGTTGAGGTCGCTCGCAGACTGAAGGTTTTTTTTGTTTGTTTTTTTGTTTTTTTTTTAAGGGTCTGAAGGGGGGGTGCGTTCACACCCAACGCACCCCCTCCCCCCCCCCCCCCCCCTGGTGACGCCCATGAGAACAGGTCAAATCAGAACTCATGGAAGCATGTATTTCGTGTCAAAGCATCTTTAAATTGTTTCTTCTGAACTTATATCGTCATCAGAGTAAAATTGAACACTAGCGCATTTACCTCGGCAACCGTCATATTTTCTAAGCCCGTGTGTGGACGTGTTGTACATGTGCGTGTTTGTAATACGCTGTGTAAAAGAAACAAAATTGTGACCCGCCACTACAAAGGGATCCGGAAGTCACTGAAGGCTGAGCCGAGATAATCAATTTTGAAGTCAGATTTTTTAAAAAAAGGTAAAAATCAACAGATACGTAATTTTGACGTAATTTTGTAGTCTAATGTTTCGCCTATCATCTGCTGAAATTTCTAAGGTAAATGAAAGGTGAAGGTAGGGCAAGAAATTAGCGTTAACTTTCAACTAACACAAACGTGTTCTAGGATTTGGATTTAGCGCCGCCAATAGACTTCGCCCCTAACTATGAGGGAGTTATATTATTGGTCGGTGCTGCTGCATGTCAACCCGGTTTAATACTGATTGCTCGTGCGCGGACCTAGTCCGCTAGCACTATAAGCTTGAATGCTCATCGCGGAGGTTGATAAAATCATTATCGTCTT